>NW_012101576.1:3488727-3500713 GCF_000951045.1 Mandrillus leucophaeus
TTCCAGTGTTGTACCGTACCCCTCCTGGGGGACAATTACAGTTACAATCTGGCTCCCTGGGTCTCAGCTGCTAGGAGGTGCTCAGAATCACAGATCCTGGCTTTGTGGGCAACCTACATCCCTGCCACAGGGAGCAAGCCTGCACAGGAAAACCCAGATGCCACAATAGGTTCATGAGACCCTGAGGCTAGGACCCCAGTCTTACAACCACTCTGAACACCTGCACCTGGAACCCAATGCTGCTGCAGCTGCTTGTAGAACCAGGTCAGACCTGACACTAAGAAGGATCCCCTTGGCTAAGTCTTCCCATTGTGGGAAAAAATGACAGTAAGAGGACCCCAAAAGCCCTTGAAACCAAGGATATTAATAACCTACACAACTGCTACGACTGCCATAAACTTCTACTGCTGGAGGCATCCACAGTTATTGCTTATTTTGAATGTAACTGAAGAAGCTGCACAAAGACTACACCACTGAACCTGTGCAAAACCAGTTACCACATCTCTTCCAACCAGCACCCTAACATTTAACTGCAGGTGCAAGTCTTTCTCTATAAAAGTGACATTAGAAAGTTTGGAAGAGACAATTGTTCTACCAGATGCACAGACATCAATGCAGAGACAAAAGAAACACAAAAAAGTAAAGAACTATTAAACCACCAAAGGCACATAATAACTCTCTAGTAATAGATCCCAAGGAAAAGAAAATCAATGAATTGCCAGAAAAAGAATTAAAAATAACCATCTTAAGGAAACAATGAGATACAAGAAAATACAGACAATGAAATTAAATCAGGAAAAAATTCACAATATGAATGAGAAATTCAACAGAGATAGAAATAATAATAATAAATAAAAACAAATAGAATCCTGAAGCTGAAGAATTTTCAGTGAATGAAATGAAGAGTACAAAGGAAAGTTTCAGTAGCAGGCTTGATTGAGCAGGAGAAAAAATTCTGAACTCAAATATAGGTCATTTGAAGTTACACATTCAGAGAAAGTTAAAGAAATAAGAAAGAAAATGAATGAAGAAAGCTTACAAGACTTGTGGAACACTATTAAGTGAACAAATATTTGTATTATGGGTATTCTAGAAAAAGAAGAGAAGAAAAATGTAGAAAACCTAGTTAATAAAACAATAACTGAAAACTTTCCAAGTCTGGAGAGATATACGGACATCCAGATCCAGGAAGCTCAGAAGTCTCCAAATAGATTCAAACCATAAAAGGCCTCCATGAGACACATTATATTCAAATTGTCAGAAGTAAAAAACAGAGATAATTGTAAAACTGTAAGAGAAAAGCATCAAATCACATATAGGGGAATCCTCATTACACTAACAACAGATTTCCCTGAGGAAATCTTACAGGTCAGTAGAGAATAGGATCATATATTCAAAGGACTGAAATAAAAAAACTATCAGCCAAGAATACAAAGCCTAGCAAAGTTATCCTTCAGAAACGATGAAGAAATAAAGACTTTCTCAAACAAGCAAAAAATGAGGAATTTCATCACTACTAGACAGTCTTAGAAGAAATGCTTGATCAAGGTACTCCTATATCTGGAAACAAAAAGATGATAATCACTATCATGAAAACACATAAAATTATGAACTCCGTGATACAGTAGATACACAATGGAGAAAGAGAAAAGAATCAAACTTTATCATTGTAGGAAATTGTCAAATCATAATTATAAACAATGAGAATAAGGGGGAACAAAGGATACGCAATTCAATCAGAAAACAATTAACAAATTGACAGGTGTAAGTCCTCATCAATCAACAATAACCTTGAATGTAAATAGATTAAACTCCCCATTTAAAATATATAAACTGACTGAAGGGAATAAGAAATATGACCCAACTATATGCTTCCTTAAATAAACACACTTCACCTATAGACACATATAGACTGAAAGTGAAGAGATGGAAAAAGTTATTTCATGCAGATGGAAATCAGAAGTGAGCAGGAGTAGCTGCTATACTTAACATTGCATAAAATAGACATTAAGTCAAAAACTAGAATGATACAAAGAAAGTAATTATATAATAATAAAAGAGCCAATTCAGCAAGAGTATGTAACAGTTGTAAATATATATACACCTTAAGACTGAAACACTCAGATATATAAAACAAATATGATTAGACCTAAATGGAGAGATAGACTCCAATTTAGGTTGGGGACTTCAACACTCCACTCACAGCATCGGACAGATCATGTACACAGAAAATCAACAAAGAAACATTGAATTTAAACTGTGCTTTAGACCAAATGGACCAAATAGACATATTCAGAACATTTAATCCAACAGCTACAGAATACTCATTTTTTTTTCATCACCACAGGGAATACTCTCTGGGATAAAGCACATGTTAGGCCACAAAACAAGCCTCAAAAGAGGTAAAAGAGTTGAAATTATATCAAGTATCTTTTCTGATCACATGGAATAAAACTAAAAGTTAATAACAAGAACAACTTTGGAACCATATAAATGAATGAAAATTAAACAACATGCTCCTAAATGGCAAATAGGTCAATTAATAAATTAATTAATTTCTTGAAACAAATGAAAATAGATACACAATATACCAAAACTTACAGGATACCGCAAAAGTAGTCTTAAAAAGAAAATTTAATACCAATAAATAGCTCTATTATAAAAGTAGACAGATTGCAAATAACCTAATAAGGCATTTCAAGGACCTAGACAACCAAGAAAAACCAAAATCCAAAATAAAAGGAGGAAGGAAATAATAAAGATAGGAGCGGAAATCAACAATATAGAGTCTACAAAATTTTAAAAGATCAAAGACACAGTTGCTTTTTTGAAAAGATAAACAAAATTGACAAACCATTAGATAGATTAACCAAGAAAAAAAAGATGAAAGATCCAAATAAATAAAGTCAAAAACTAAAAAGGAGACATTACAATTAACATTGCACAAATATAAAGGATCATAGACTATTATGAACAACTATATGCCAATTATTAGAAAATGTAGCAGAAATTGGCTGGGTGCAATGGTTCACGCCTGTAATCCCAGTACTTTGGGAGGCCGAGGCAGGCGGATCATGAGATCAGGAGATGGAGACCATCCTGGCTAACACAGTGAAACTCCGTCTCTACTAAAAAAATACAAAAAATTAGCCGGCCATGGTGGCGGGCTCCTGTAGTCCCAGCTACTCGGGAGGCTGAGGCAGGAGAATGACGTGAACCCGGGAGGCGGAGCTTGCAGTGAGCCGAGGTCGCGCCACTGCACTCCAGCCTGGGTGACAGAGTGAGACTCCATCTCAAAAAAAAGAAAACCTAGCAGAAATTGATAAATTCATGGACAAGGTATCTTGCAATCTACCAAGATGGAACCAAGAAGAAATAGAAAATCTGAACAGACAAATTATGAGTAAACAGATTCAATCTGTAATAAAATGTCTCCCATCAAATAAAAGCCTAGGATCTAATCACTTCATTGCACAATTCTACCAAACATTTAAGGAAGAACCAACACCAATTCTCCTCAAATTCTTCCAGAAAATTTAAGGGGAGAGAATTCTTCCAAATTCATTCTATGTAGCCTACATTACCCTCATTGCCAAACCAGACAAGGACACAACAGAAAAAGGAAACTATAGACCAATATCCATGATGAACATAGAGGCAAAAATCTTCAACAAAATAATAGCAAATTCAGCAGCCCATAAAATGATCATTCACCACGACCAAGTGGGAATTATCCAAGGATGCAAAGATGGTTTAACATATGCATATTGATAAATGTGATACATCACCTTAACAAAATGTTAGACAAGAATCGTATGATCATCTGAATAGATGCGGAAACATCATATGATAAAATTCACCATCCTCTCACGATAAAAAATCTTTCAATAAGTTAGTATAGAAGGAACATACCTCAAAACAATAAAGCCTATCTATAAAAATCCCACAGCCAACATTATAATGAACCGGGAAAAGTTGAAAGCTTTTCCTCTAAGATTTGGAACAAGACAAAGATGATCACTTCCAATACTTTTATTCAAGATAGTACTGGAAATCCTAGCCAGACCAATTAGGCAAGAGAAAGAAACAAGCAGCATACAAATTGGAAAAGAAAAAGTCAAATTGTCATTTGCAGAAAACGTGGTGTCATATAGAGAAGATCCAAAAGTTTCAACAGAAATGTCTTAGAAGTGATAAACAAATTTAGTGAAGTTGCAGGATACAAGATAAACTGCCATAGTTTGGTTTGACTCCAAATCTCATGTTGAAATTTGATCCCCAGTGTTGGAGATGAGGCCTCTTGGAAAGTGTTTGGGTATGAGGGGCATCCCTCATGAATGGTTTGGTTCTGTGCTTGTGGTAATGAGTTCTCACTCTACTAGTTTCCATGAAAGCTGGTTATTAAAAAAAAGCCTGGCACCTGCTCCTTGCTCTCTTGCTTCCTCTCTCATCATGTGATCTCTACACATCAGCTCTCCTTCCCCTTTCACCAAGAATGGAAGCAGCTCGAGGCCCTCACAAGATGCAGATGCCAGTGCCATGCTTCTTGTACAACCTACAGATTCATAAGCCAAAGAAACTTCTTTTCTTCTTAAATAACTTATCTTCAGGCATTCCTTTATAGCAACACAAGATGGACTAAGACATCACTATACAAAAATCAGTAGCATTTCTATACCCCAACAATGAAGTAGCAGAAAAAGAAATCAAGAAAGCAGTCTCATTTACAATATCTACAAAAAACATACCTAGGAAGAAATCTAACCAAAGAGGTAAAATATCTCTACAAGAAAAACTATAAAAGCAGTTCTGGAAGAAATTTGAGAAAACATACAAAAAAGGAATGATTTCCATGTTCTTATCGATTTCCATGTTTCTTATCCCAGTTAGAATGGCTATTATCATCAAAAAGACCAAAAAAAGTACAGGTGCAGATGCAGAGAAAAGGGAACTCTCATACACTGTTGGTGGAAATGTAAATTAGTACAGCCATTATGGACAACAGCATGTAGTTTCCTCAAAAAACAACAAAAAAAATCTTACGATCCAGCAACCCCACTGGTGCATATATATACAAAGGAAAGGGAATCAGTATGTCAAAAAGATATCTGCACTCCCATGTTTATTGCAGCACTATTCATAATGGCTGAGATGTAGAATCAACCTAAGTGTTCATCATCAATGGGAGAAAGGAGAAAGGATGTGGTATATATACACAATAGATTATTATTCAACCATAAAAAAGAATAAGATCCTGTCATTTGTGGCAACACAGATGAGCCT
Source organism: Mandrillus leucophaeus (assembly GCF_000951045.1). Classification (NCBI taxonomy): domain Eukaryota; kingdom Metazoa; phylum Chordata; class Mammalia; order Primates; family Cercopithecidae; genus Mandrillus; species Mandrillus leucophaeus. The sequence goes on from NW_012101576.1 coordinate 3,494,011, forward strand.
GGAGGGCATTATATTACATGAAATAAGCCAGGCACAGAAACACAAATATTGTGTGTTCTCACTGATATGTGAGTGTTAAATAAAATTGATTTAATGGAGGTAGAGAGTGGTATGGTTGTTACCAGAGATTGGAAAGGGTAGAGTGGAGAGGGAGATGAAAAAAGGTTGGTTAATGGGTACAAAAATATAATTAGTTAAAAGGAATAAGTTCTAGTGTTTGATAGCACAGGAGGATGACTATAGTTAACAATAACTATATTGTTGTATACTTCAAAATAGCTGGAAATGAAGATTTGGAATGTTTCCAACACAAGAAATAATAAATGTTTGAGGTAAAAAGAAGCAGACATGTAAATTCAAATATCTTCTATTAAGTCAGACTTAAAATAAACATATTTGCAAAAAATAAAGGCCAGTTGTGGTAGCTCAAGCCTGTAGTCCCAGCACTTTGGGAGGTCAAGGTGGGTAGGTCGCTGCTTGAGCCCAGGAGTTTGAGACCAGCCTGGACAACATGACAAAATCTTATCTCTACAAAAAATACAAAAATTAACCAGGTGTGGTGGTGTGTGCCTGTAGTCTCAGCTACTTGGGAGGCTGAGCTGGGAGGATGTTTGATCCTGGGAGGTGGACGTTGAAGTGAGCTGGGATCACAGCACTGCTCTCCAGCCTGGGTGACAGAGTGAGACCCTGTCTCAAAAAACAAAATAAAAATTAAAAAAATTAAAACAATGTACTATTTTTTCTATTTTTTGAAAACATATTTGTATAAAAACATATGTGTATAAAAACATGTTTTATTAACATGTAATAGGTTTATGTTATTTTAAAATAAATATTTAACATTTTTTATATTTCTTAGTTTTTATTTTTAATATGGTATATTTCAGTACATATAGTCCATATAAACCCAAATTCTTTGGAATACTCAATGAATTTTAATAATTTAAAGGGATTCTGAAATTTAAAAAATGTAAGAACCATTGCCTTCGAGCCTTAGGTTTAAATCTCTCACAGACTGCAGAACATTAGGGTGAAAAATTCTACAAGTATTGCTATGCAAAAGGCAGTCAATTTTATGTTCTCTGATAGCTTGTTAAGAGACGGTACCTAGGAAGTAAATTTCTTAAACCTTGGGTGTCTTAAAATGTCATTATTGTACTCCAATTCTTTATTGTGAATTGATACTTTTGTTGGGTATAGAATTCTAGGTTGAAAATACTTTCCTTCAGAATTTTGATGAACTTCCCACAAATTTTTAGCTCCAAGTGTTGCTGTTAAAAATTCTCGGAGACTTATGGTGGTGTGTGCCTTGTCCCAGCTTCTTGGGAGGGTGAGGTTGGAGGATTGCTTGAGCCCAGTAGTGCAAGACCAGTCTAGGCAACATAGTGAGACTCTGTCTCAAAAATTTTTTTTAAAAAAGGAAAAAGTCAGAAAGTCCAAAGACATTTCGGATATCTCCTTTTTCTTGAGTGCTCTAAAATAACATCTTTTTATGATGATATGAGCTTGTCCTTATCCACTTCTATTTTTATGAGTTTTAGGTGGACCTTTTCAATTTGGAAACTTATGTCTTTTAGTTTTGGTAAATTCTCTTCATTTGTTTCATGCATGTTTCATATTCTTGGTTGTCTTTTTCTAAAATTTCTTCCATTTGAATATTGGACCCACTGGACTGAGTTTTCTAATTTTCTTCTTCTTTCTTGCTATAGGCAGAATATTTGTGTCCTCCCCAAATTCATATGTTAAAATCCAGCTCCCAGTGTGATAGTATTTGTAGGTGGGGGTCTTTGGAGGGTGATTAGGTCATGAGGGCTCTGCCCTTGTGAATGGTATTAGTGCCCTTCTAAAAGGGACACAGAAAGCTCACTCACCCTCTTTTGCCATGTTATGTTACAGTGAGAAGATGGCCGTGAATCTGCCAGCACCTTGATCTTGGACTTACCAGCCTCTAGAACTGTAAGAAATAAGTTCATAAGCCACTTAGTCTATGGTATTCTGTTGTAGCAGCTCAAACAAAGACATTTTTATTCTGTTTTCCCTTATGTTCTATCTCTCTCTCTCTGTCTCTCTCTCTCTCTGTCTCTCTCTCTCTCTCTCTCTCTCTCTGTCTCTCTCTTTTTCCTCCCCTCTGGCTTATATACCCTAAGAAATTTTCTCAATTTAACATTTGAAGTCTTATATTGAATATTTTATTTGTGCAATTATCTTTTTAATTTCCAAGAGCACTTTTTGTTTACTTAGCTTTTCTTTACTACAGTATGCTGCTTATGTTTCATGGATACAATATCTGTCTTATCTTCCTGAGAACATTGATGATACAAAACTTTATGCTTTTGTTTTCCTTGAATTTTCTGTTTTTTGCAAGTTGTTATTTTCTCTTTGATTTTGTTGTTTATTTTTTCCACTAGAGGACTCCCTAAGATATTTAGATGTCCTTGGTCATTTGTTCATATTTATGAATGAGCACTAAAAAGCAAACTTAAGTCCCTGAACACAGAGGTTCAGTTTGTTGACTATTGAGCCTTACTATAATGTGTTCAGCGTGGACCATTTGTTGAGAAACCTCCCATGTGAAAATCTAGCCCTTTCCTTTGGGCTGGCCTGATTCTCCAAGAAACATCTTTCAAATATCTACCTTTTAGGCCTGGCTGCAAGCATTCTAGAAACTGATTGGAAGGAGAAGGCTGAAGATTACAATGCACTGAACATAATATTCATTTTAGGCTTGATTAAAGTATGGCACCTGTCTTCTACCCTTCAACTCTCTCTGTCATTCCAAATACCCTTGGTTTTACTCTCTTTAGAGATGATATCTTTAGCTCGTGTTGGATGGGGAACAGGCAGTCACCCAGACACTTGGGAGAAAGAGATCTGGTTGTCTGTTTATATTTTTACATAATGTAATATTTATACAAGATGCAATATATAAATATTATATGCAAACCATATTGGTAACACATAGGTAAATTATGAAGCATATTAACAAAATGAACATCAATTAAGAACAAGGGCATTCCAAATATTTTTGTACCTACCTCTGTGTTTCTTCCCTTTTCCACCTCCCTGACTCCTTCACCATCCTGACCCAGAGGTAATTACTGTCATGAATTTTGTATTAACTATTTCCCTGCTTTTAAAATATAGTTTAATCATACATGTATATATCCATAAACAATGTATGTTTTCAGTTTTGCCTGTTTTGAGCTTTGTAAGTATGGTACCATAGTAATAGTTTTTCTATGAATTGCCTTGCATGTCATTCAAGGCATGTTTCTAGGAATAAGTGCTTCTAAGCTGTCTTTAGACCCTTTCTCCTATTTTCAGTTTCACTTCCATCCCCACTTCCAGAATTGCCTTTTGCTGCCAATTCTGGAGCCTTTGGAAGTTCCTCAGTATACATTGGTGTATTTGCTGGATTTCTCTACCACTAGCTTAGTGTTTAACTTTTTCAAGTTTGTTAAATCACTAAGCTACTTTATCTGAATAGTAGCCCAACTTATAAAATGTTGTTGCTTGCATCATTTTGTATTGTTTGTCTTTGAAATTTATGTTTAAAAATCCCTTTGCAGTAATATTAGTAAGGTTTTTGGAGACAGCAAATCTAACCATGTGTGTTTAATCTGTTATCATTCAAATATTTACAAGTCCTTACTTCCTTTGAATGGATTAAAATCACTCAGGGTGGTCTAATCTCACCAGATTTTATTTTTCCTGTCTACCACCCACCCCTACTTTCAGATCCTGCTCTTTAGGGGTGTGTGTGTGTTTGTGTGTGTGTGTGTGTGTGTGTGTGTGTGTGAGTGATGTATGCCTTTAGAAAAAAAAATCACAGTCATGTATATGTACAAGCATGCAGGTAGGGCTCCAATGCTACTTTTTGCCGTGGGGTCTTTGATCATTTCTTTGAGCATACTGAATGTCTATTATATGTTATACATTATATTAGGTACACAAGAATATAAAAACTAGTTATAGTTTCTTGCATAGAGAGTTTATTGTACTGAGAAAGAAAAAATCTGTAAAATAGCACAGTGTGATATGTACTACTTTGAAATTTTAAGGAGTTAGAGTTAGGTTGTGTAGGGTTGAACAAGGCGTGAGAGATGATGGTTGGAGTAGGTAAGAACTTACAGAGGAGGTGAGGCTTCATTTGAGCTCTAAGGGTATACTTTGGAGAACAGACAGGGAGTGGAGAGTGTTCCAGGAGGGAGGAACTCACTGCCTCCTTGCCCACTGAGCTCTGGCTACACTGGTTTTTCATATCCCTGGATGTGTCATGATCTTTCCCCTTATAGGAAATACGTTCATGCTGTTTTCCTGCCAGGATGGTCTTTCTCCCATTCTTGTTTTAGCTCAATCCTATTTGGTCTTGGAGACTTAATTTAAAATTTTACTTATTTAGGAAAGCTTTCTTTAACTTCCTCAGTGCAAATTATAGCTCCCCACCACATGTTATACTCTTATATCATGTACATCGTTTTCCTTCTCAGTTTCATCACAGATTTTTAATTGTACATTTACTTGTGTGATTACTTGTCTAATTTCTATTTCTCATGTTAAACAGGAAACTCCGAGATGCAAGAGACTGGCTTTTGTCACAACTACCTCAGTGGTGCTTAGCATAGTATGTGGCCCGTGGAGGAGTTACCTGGACCTGTGTGGACAAGGAAAGGTGAGCAGGAGAAGGAGTTTGCAGTAGCCAGACTCAAAACAGTCCTCCACAAGTCTCCACCTTTTGATATTTATGCTATTGAATAGACCCCATGAAACCCAAAAATCAGAGACAGGTCTCAGTTAATTTAGAAAGTTTATTTTGCCAAAGTTGAGGATATATGCCTGTGACAGAGCCTCAGGAGGTCCTGATGACATGTGTTGAAGGTGGTCAGAGCAGTTTGGTTTTATATATTTTAGTGAGACATAAGGTATCAATCAGCATATGCAAGATGAACATTGGTTCAGTCTGGAAAGGCGGGACAACTAGAAGCAAAGGCAGGAGACTCAGCCGGAGGGGAGCTTCCAGGTCATAGGTAGATAAGAGACAAATGGTTGCCTTCTTTTGAGTTTCTAATTAGCCTCTCCAAAGCAGACAATCAGATATGAATTTATCTCAGTGAGCAGAGGGGTGACTTTGAATAGAATGGGAGGCAGGTTTGCCCTAAGCAGTTCCCAGCTTGAGAGATTTAGAGACCTCAATATTTATTTTCCTTTCACAACCCCTCCCACATGGCAGCAGAGTTATTCTCTGTGACCAAGAGAATATGCATTTTCCTTCTGAGTTTAGGTTATAAAAAAGCAGAACTTCCATTGTGGCTTCTTTTTCTATCACTCATTCTGAGGGAGACCACCTCCACATCTTGAGGACACTGAGGCAGCCCTGTGAAATAGCCCATGTGGCAAGGACCTGAGGTGTTCAGCTGGTGAGGGACTGAGGCTGCCCAATGACCACATGCATGAGCTTGGAAGCAGATCCTCCAGTCTTCAGAAGATTGCAGCTCAGCCCACAGCTTGACTGCAACCTCAGAGGCTAGCCAGAATCACTTAATTGAGTTGCTCCAAACTTTCTGAACCTCAGAAATTGCGTGAGATCATAAATGTTGTTTTAAGCTGCTAACTTTTAGGATAATTTGTCATACAGCAACAGATAACTAATACAGGGCTTAACGAGAGAAATAGGTGCATGAGAATAATCCTGCTTCTTCCTTTGATCCATTTAAACAGTGCTTGTCAGTGACTTCCCCTGATTGGATTTTGAACTCATCTTTCTGAAGAGTCTTTATTTTTCTCCAAGATATCCCCTAGTTGAACAGCTCTCTGCATTCCTGTGTTTCAGTGGTCTGGTGCTTGTTGAAGAGGCTCTGACTACAACCTCAGTACAGACCTTCCAGTTGATTGAAGAGCCCCAGCTTATACTGAGTTCAAGTTGCTTTAGGGTGTGGTGAAGAAGATTCCTTTTCTGAGATTTACAAAGATGCCCCATCTTTAAGATTCTCTCTCTTGAGAGAAGAGAGAAGGTTTGTTAAACTGTATCCTTGGATGCCACATGTGCATCATTGCATTTCCAATTTGGGGGAACTTGCTGCTTTTCAGATGGCTACAAAAGATTAAGGTCTGTGCTATGCTTCTGAGGCAGAGTGGAGCAGTGGGGGAAGAGCTTTAGTTTAAAGTCACATGTACTGAGTTTGAGTCTCGTTCTGCTTGTTAGTACCTGCATGTCATTTCACCTCTCTAAGCCTCAGTTTCATCACCTATAAAATGGAGTTAATGAAACCATTCGTCTTCTCCACAGAATTGATCGAAGGATTATATGAGCCAATGTATTTAGCACAGCACCAAATGAATAATAAGTGCCTTTAAATGGTGACTATTTTGATTGCAAATGACAGAATCAGAAGTTAGTGCCAAGTCCAGATCTGCCTCTAATTAGCTGTTTGTGTTTGGGCAAAACATTTAACTTCTCAATGTCAAATAAGGAAATGTCAATTTCCTTATTTATAACATGAGAGGATTTGGCGAGTTGGTGTTTTCCAAAGTAAAATCCATAGTGCTATTTGCATCAGAATCAAAACCATTTACTTAGTAAAATAATACAGATTCCCAGGTCCACCCTAGCCCCATAAAGTCAGAATCTCTTAAATGGAACTCACGAATCTGTGTTTCAATCAATTCCTCATATGATTCCTGTGCATACTACCTGCTCTGCCAT
>NW_012101576.1:3500763-3578083 GCF_000951045.1 Mandrillus leucophaeus
GGAGGGGAGCTTCCAGGTCATAGGTAGATAAGAGACAAATGGTTGCCTTCTTTTGAGTTTCTAATTAGCCTCTCCAAAGCAGACAATCAGATATGAATTTATCTCAGTGAGCAGAGGGGTGACTTTGAATAGAATGGGAGGCAGGTTTGCCCTAAGCAGTTCCCAGCTTGAGAGATTTAGAGACCTCAATATTTATTTTCCTTTCACAACCCCTCCCACATGGCAGCAGAGTTATTCTCTGTGACCAAGAGAATATGCATTTTCCTTCTGAGTTTAGGTTATAAAAAAGCAGAACTTCCATTGTGGCTTCTTTTTCTATCACTCATTCTGAGGGAGACCACCTCCACATCTTGAGGACACTGAGGCAGCCCTGTGAAATAGCCCATGTGGCAAGGACCTGAGGTGTTCAGCTGGTGAGGGACTGAGGCTGCCCAATGACCACATGCATGAGCTTGGAAGCAGATCCTCCAGTCTTCAGAAGATTGCAGCTCAGCCCACAGCTTGACTGCAACCTCAGAGGCTAGCCAGAATCACTTAATTGAGTTGCTCCAAACTTTCTGAACCTCAGAAATTGCGTGAGATCATAAATGTTGTTTTAAGCTGCTAACTTTTAGGATAATTTGTCATACAGCAACAGATAACTAATACAGGGCTTAACGAGAGAAATAGGTGCATGAGAATAATCCTGCTTCTTCCTTTGATCCATTTAAACAGTGCTTGTCAGTGACTTCCCCTGATTGGATTTTGAACTCATCTTTCTGAAGAGTCTTTATTTTTCTCCAAGATATCCCCTAGTTGAACAGCTCTCTGCATTCCTGTGTTTCAGTGGTCTGGTGCTTGTTGAAGAGGCTCTGACTACAACCTCAGTACAGACCTTCCAGTTGATTGAAGAGCCCCAGCTTATACTGAGTTCAAGTTGCTTTAGGGTGTGGTGAAGAAGATTCCTTTTCTGAGATTTACAAAGATGCCCCATCTTTAAGATTCTCTCTCTTGAGAGAAGAGAGAAGGTTTGTTAAACTGTATCCTTGGATGCCACATGTGCATCATTGCATTTCCAATTTGGGGGAACTTGCTGCTTTTCAGATGGCTACAAAAGATTAAGGTCTGTGCTATGCTTCTGAGGCAGAGTGGAGCAGTGGGGGAAGAGCTTTAGTTTAAAGTCACATGTACTGAGTTTGAGTCTCGTTCTGCTTGTTAGTACCTGCATGTCATTTCACCTCTCTAAGCCTCAGTTTCATCACCTATAAAATGGAGTTAATGAAACCATTCGTCTTCTCCACAGAATTGATCGAAGGATTATATGAGCCAATGTATTTAGCACAGCACCAAATGAATAATAAGTGCCTTTAAATGGTGACTATTTTGATTGCAAATGACAGAATCAGAAGTTAGTGCCAAGTCCAGATCTGCCTCTAATTAGCTGTTTGTGTTTGGGCAAAACATTTAACTTCTCAATGTCAAATAAGGAAATGTCAATTTCCTTATTTATAACATGAGAGGATTTGGCGAGTTGGTGTTTTCCAAAGTAAAATCCATAGTGCTATTTGCATCAGAATCAAAACCATTTACTTAGTAAAATAATACAGATTCCCAGGTCCACCCTAGCCCCATAAAGTCAGAATCTCTTAAATGGAACTCACGAATCTGTGTTTCAATCAATTCCTCATATGATTCCTGTGCATACTACCTGCTCTGCCATAGTGTAAATCTATCTAATGGATTTAAGTACCAGTTAGATTAGGAACTTACTACCAGGGACTGAGGGAATCCTGGGACAAGAGATGAAATAGCATGCATAATCTTATTCTGTATGAATTTTCCATCAGGTAGGTAAGATTTAAGACGTTCTTCCTTAGACCACACCAGGATATCCAGATCTGAGGAATTAGTGTACTTCTTCCTTATGCCCACAGGAGGTCAGTGAAACATTAGGCCTATCCTTTTTAAAATTTCAGAACAAAAGATTTTGAATAGTGCCAAACTAGAAGTAGAATGCTTGCGTATTGCAAAAGATAAGCTTTATTTACTAACAGACTTCCCAGGTGAGCATTTGAGGTTTTATGCAGACAAAAATCTAGCAGCGCCTTGCTTTTTACAGAGGAAGACACATTAGCTTTCAGGTTCATAAACTTTAAGTCCATCAATAGATTTGCTAAAATAATTGTCCTTGGAGCTCTGGGAGTCATTTTAGGGCAGAGAAAATTCTCTACTTTGAATTTCTCTAGGGAACCTCTGTAGAAGAGGTCAAAATGTCGGACATGTGTTGGTTCAGATGTATACTCAACAGACCTGGAGCAGAAGATTATTAGCAAGCTAGACTTGGGCTAATAGAGACTCAGAGAGGCTAGACCACCTGACTGGGGATACATAATAGTGGAATGGAGATCAGACCCAGGTCTACCACCTCGTCATCAAGGGCCTCCTTAGTAAGATAGAATTAATGTCATAGGGTATTCCAGTCCGTGTTCTCTTAGCCAATTTATACCATTCTGTTTATCTTTTATTGAGCTTCTGTCTGGAGCTCAGCAGCTGGTCTTTTCCTTAACTCGGTTTTATTTTATTTTATTTTCTTCATTTAGAACTGCAGTAACCAGGTGAGAGTAGAAGTAGGATAATTGCAATGGGCGCAGGTGTCTGTATTTCCTTCCCAAGCTCTTGTCACTGCCTTGACATAAGCCCCTTAGAGCTGGCCACATGGACTGCTCACTCAGGTGACCCTCTGAGGCTGCAGGGCACTGAAGTGTTTTCTACCTTTCATCTGCATGCAGATGGCTTAATGACTGATATATTGAAAACCAAGAAAGTGCTGGGTCTTAGATCTAGCAAGTGTTAGACACTTGACACAAAGAGAAGGATCATCTTGATCAACATGAACTAATTAATTAATTAGCTTACTTGCCGGACAGTGCATGAGAAACTCCTACATGCCAGGCATTTTCCTGGGCTCTAGGATTTCAAAGATGAGCAAGGTATGGGCTCTGTTACAAAGGAAATAGATCACAAGCTGAGAAGGTAAAAAATAAAATCGATAACCCTAATATACTCTGAAAGTGCTATGATGGGCATATGCCCGGAAGGACATGGGAACATAAACAGGAGGCCTTCTCCCACCTGATGGGGATAAGTTGTTGAATGACATTTTTCATGCATCCTTGGGAATATTTTATGTAAAATTTGTGGCAGGTGTGGGGTAAAAGACAAGGAGATATAAAAAAGTATCTCTGTAGACAGGGCATTGGGCTCATTACCTTACAGGGTTCCCTGTAGGCCTGAGGAATATGGCAGGCCAACCCCACTGGGCAAGAAGGTAAATACTCCAGTTCAGTGTGAAGAAGGGCTCATCCCTTTAGAGAGGATTGCTGGACAGGGCAAGCCTTCCAGACTGCAGAAAGGGATCTGAACCTCATGTCACCTACCATTGCCATCCCAAGGGCCCTTGGTCAGTGTAGAGGTTCTGAGTGAATCTTCAGTTCAAGTTCCCCTGAATCCACTGACAGGCCCATCTAGCCAGGTTGCAGGGGGACCATGGGCTCTCCTGGTCTAGATTGGTCTGTGCTGGCTTAGGTCACTTATGTAAACATGTTCTGGGTGCTGACAATATATTTCACCATGCAAAATTTGCCTCTTCCACTTTACTCTTTTACTGTCTCTCATTGGCTGGCCAATTCATCCTCGTTTGTTCAGTGTTGTCCCAGTGTTAAACCTGAAAGTCTTGTGTCCCAGGAACCCCCTCAGTTCAAGGCAATCTGGGATGGCTGGGCATTCTACGGTCCCTCTGTCCCTCCACACTTCTTTATATACATCTGCTTCCCTTTCTTTTATTTTTGCCTGCAAGCTCAGACTTTGCAGTGATTATAAGGACAATGCTTCACCCCTGCAATGCCTGCCCACATCATATTCCCTTCTGGGGAATTCTGGGGATATCCCTCTGCTACTGCAAAGATCCCTTCTCTGTAGTGGATACCTCCTCCTTCTGGCTGAAGATTTGACTAGGATTGGATTCTGTTTGGCAAACCAAGACTAGGGTTGAGCTGGATCCTAATCTGCACTCTTTCTCATTCTTTCTCTCTCTCTCTCTCTCTCTTTTCCTCTCTTTATCTGCATTTATGTGGCTCCACAGCCAGGGAATGATTGGCTTGCTTTGCCTCCACTCTGTGGAAATGACCCAACTGGACAAAGAGTTACAGGCTGGCTCAGAAGCACCCAGCTGTCTTTGTCTACGTCCATGCCCAACTGATCTGCTGAGTAGCAGGGATGATCTCTCTAGCAAAACCTACTAGAATTGTGAATTGACTTCCTAGGGCTGTCATAACAAAGTAACAAAAACTGGGTTGCTTAAAACAACAGAAATGTATTGTCTTACAGTTCTGGAGGCTTTCAGTCCAAAATCAGGGTGTCCGTAGGGCCCTGCTTCCTCTGAGACTCTGCATAGACACTTCCCTTGTTTCTTCCTGGCTTCTGGTGGTGACCAATGATCTTTGGTGTTAACAGCAGCAGCATGTCAATCTCTACCTCTGTCACCATAGGGCATTCTCCCTGTGGGTCTTTGAGACTCTTCTCTCTTTTAAGGATACCAGTCATAATGAATTAAGGGCCAATCCTACTCTGGGATGACCTCACCTTAACTAATTACATCTGCAATGACCCTAGTTTCAAATAATGTCATATTCTGAGGTGCTATGAGTCAGATCTTCAATATATCTTATTAGGGGGCATAATTCAATGTATAATCGCCAGCAAGTGGAAAAGGATGGATAGGGACCATTTTCTTTAAAAGGTGGCTGTGTATGCAGCAGTTGCTAAGGCTTCATATAGCCTTCCTTCAGACCACTTAATTGGCCTTTGGGGAAGCTTTCATTCTGTTCTTGTCTTTTTGTTTGTTTATTTGTTTGTCTTTTTGCATCTGGTCCTGTCTTGTTCCCTTTTTCCATTCACCAAATCTTTTCAAGCCACTGCTCCTAGCTCCCACCATACCTTCCTCTAGGGAAGCTGTTTGCTTCCATAGCTCCAGGACTTAGTGCACACTTCATCTCAGCTCGAACCACTTCCTCTGAGTCATTTTTCTTCTCAACCCTGGGAATCTACAGAAGGGCTGGGGATGGTGATGACGGGGACAAGGAGACTCCACATAAAGTATTTCCAAATAATGAAGATTTAACCTATCTAGAAATCTGTGTATTCCCTTGATCAGTTATTCATATTGTGGTTTTCCTGTGTAATATCATTTAGGAAAGGGATTCTGTTCTTCAAAAGGTATGGAAATTACAGCTCTAAGGCACACAGTGAGAGGAGGCCTTTGACCATAGGGCTGAAAGTCTGATTTGCATGACAACTTGGAGACTTATTGTAGAACTGGATAAGCATTTAGTGTTAGCACTGGCTTGAGGCCTCAGAAGTCACCCCCTTCAGTTGTTTTCACACTTTCAAAGTGTAGGGAAGAAAGACTTTTCCTTTATCCTTTAGGTTCAATAGCTAGGTCTATGAAGTAAACTGACAACAGGCATATTAACAGAAGAATAGATATACAAATGTATTAATGCTACATGCACAGGGGCATCATGGGGGGAAAAGAAAATACCCCCCAAAGTGGTGATATTTAAAAAGCTGTATATCATCTTAATAGGGAAGGGGGAGAGGGATGTAGGCCACCTGAGGGGACAGTGATTTTTAGAAAAGATGAATGGGCTCTTAAAAGAATAAATGGGATATGATAATTTGTGACAAAGTTTGTCTGGGTTTAGTGTCAACATCTACAGATGCTCTTTGACTTAAAATGGGGTTACAACCTGATAAATGCATCATAAGTTGAAAATGCATTTAGTTTACCTAACCTACTGAGCCTACTGAACATCATAGCTTAGCCCAGCCTGCATTAAATGCGCTCAGCTTACATTAGCCTACAGTTGGGCCAAATCATCTAAAACAAAGCCTGTTTTATAATAAAGTGTTGAGTATCTCATGTAATTTGTTAAATACTATAGTTAAAGCGAAAACACAGAATGGTTGTATGGGTACTCAAAGTATGGTTTCTACTGAATGCCTATATCACCTTTGCATCACCCTAAAGTCGAGAAATTATAAACCGAACCATTCTAAGTTAAGGATCATCTGTAGTCTCCTCTTCTGTAATAAGAGTCAATCTTCCCTGGTTGATGAAACTCCCAGCAAAGGGATTTATGCCAATTGAATTCTTTTTGAAGGATCTGTCTTCAGGCAGATAAGGAGACTTCAGTGAAAGCCTCTCCCTGCATCTGCTATTTTTGAAGTGTTTTCAGCTCAAAATAATAAAAATATTAAAGCGCCATAATTTGGGTTAGCATGTCTTGCACCCCTTCAACATCATATTTTGGGGTGGCATATTCTGATCTCTGACATAAATATGTGCAATCCCACTCCACATTCCCCTCCACCCTCTTAAAGCTAAGCAGTCACCCAACATGGAAAATGAATACAACTTGGCAGACGTTCTAATGGCCGGGCCCAGAGTCCTGCCTCTTTCCCTTTTTCTTTTTCTTTTTTTTCTTTTTTTTTTTTTTTGCCATTGCTGAAATTCTTGAAGGAACTCTACATTTGAAAACCCCAAGTGCTGGTCCAACCTGTAAGTTTTAGATGAAAATAAGACCCAGGGGGGAGCAGAGGTTTGCCCAGGGCCTCACAGTGATTATTGGCAGAGCCCCAAGTGGCAGAGAGCTTTCCCATGATGAGCACAGAGCTTGGGCCTCCAGCCAAGAGCAGAACAGGCCTCTTCTTGCTTTGACATCCATCATTCCTATCCCTTGGCCAGCAATTTTATCCTCTTGCTGCTCCACCCACTCTGCTCTTACTCATCCTTCAATGTTAAGCCTAAGTATTGCCTCCTTTATGGAGTCTTATTAAACTGCTTATGCCAACTTAACTCCTCCCTTGTTCCCACAGCCCCTTTTGTCATCTATGCCAGAGCAGTTCTCATGTTCTACTGTGTGGACTTGTCTCTGGGCCAGTCGCTGCCACTTCTTGTAACTGTATAACTTACTTCATTCCAAAAAGATTTCAGACAGATGTTTTTCTTGTTATTCTGGGGGTTCAACAGTGTAACCCCTGCACCTAGCACAGTGTCAGCACATAGTAGGTGCTTATTTTTAGAACAAAAGAATGTGTGTAGTTTGGTAGAAGAAGCTGGGTAGAAATCAGCTTATATTCAAAGCCAATGTGCCCCAAATTTTAATGCACATTAAAGCATCTGGGAATTGTGTTAAAATTTGGATTCTGATTCCAGAGGTGTAGGTTAGGGCCTGTGATTCTGTGTTAAACAAGTATCCAGCGGATACAGATGCTGTTGGTACTCAGACCACATTTCTGAGAAACATAAGAGAGAAGATTATAGTGTGCCCTGTTAGCCATACTGATAAGAGACAGGAGAGCAGGGATACGGTTGGGATCATTTTAAAAGGTTCAGGTCACATCCAGAAGGCGTGCAGACAGCTGGGATTCAGAATGAGCCATAGAGATATGCCCCCAGCTGGTGATTTCTGTCTGCCTGAAATTGACTTTCAGCTTTGTTTACTTTGGTAAACAAAGTCTCTCACCATTCAGCACATTGAGGCCTTCAGAAGGGAAGACAGACTGAGAATCTCTTAGCAATAATTCGATTCTTATGGGGAGAGGTGTGATGTTCCATCATAAAGATGATAAAATTCAGACTCTTTCACACACAAGGCTTGTCCAGGGTAATTCAAACCACAGGGAATTGATGAAAAGAAAATGGCAATTAGATTTTCATCACATCTATGTAACTTAACACCTTCCCTATCCTAACCTACTTAGTATCTCACTGCAATCGCTTCCTTTAATTATCTTCCAGGAAGATTGGGACCTTGTCTGGGTTGTTTGCTAACAAACTCTTAGCACCTAGCATGGTGTCTTGCATCTAGAAGGAACTCTAGGGATATTTCTTAAATAAATGAATACAGAATTTGACCATTGCAGGGTTTCCATTTATACATTCCATCAAGATTTTGTGGTTGTGTTCAGCCTATTACAATATGGCACTAATGAGGTCAAGACTGTAGGTATGGGTCACCTGAATGAGTGGCACAGCTCTGCCCTGTCCCCCACCCATACCTGTCAACATGCTCCACAGCCTTCAAGAAAATAGGACCTATCAGAGATTTAGAAGACAGGGTGAGAATATGGCTGTGTGTGCTGGGACTGGCACTTGGCAATGGCATCTTCATCCATGAAGATCATGACTCATGTTGTAGGCATCTTGCTGTATCAGCTCTTATCAGTGGTGCTCTAGGTCGATTTCATTCTCTACTGTCTTTCAACTGTACATCCATCTGTAGAACACGAAGCCTTACCCACAAGGAGGAGTTGAGGAGGGGAAGCAGGGCCTATTTCCAATTCAAGGGAGAGAACTGGACCCTCTTTTTGTATTTGTTCTGCCTTTATACTTCCTTTGGTTGCTTTCTTGTGCCTAATATGTGTTCCTCAGAAAGCATTCAAAATTGCTTCCTAGAAAGGTCTTATTTCACATAAGAGCCAGTCGAGCTGCCAAGGAGGCTTCCTGTGTGCCCAGGAAGAGGAAATGAAATGATGAGCATCCAGCTAGGCTCTGTCAAAATCAGCAGTTTTTTCTCAGCCCCATACTATTTCTAGACTATTTCATCCATTCATTAAATAAGAGCCAACTTATTGGGCACTTATTATGGTCAGGCACTGCGCTATTCACCCAAATACATTAATTTATCAATCCCTTACAAAACTCTTATAAGGTAGGCAGTGTTTTTATCTCCATTTCACACAGACAAGGAAAATAAGACAATGGGAGATGAACTGAGTAAATTGAATGGCCCCAGGTTGCACAGTTAGAAATTGGCAGAGCCAGGCTAGAATTCAGGTCTATTTGATTCCTAAAGCACTACACAACACTGTGTTAATTGACTTCCAGCTTCTACCTGATAGGACCAATTCTTCTGCAACCTTCCTCTTGGAAGTTACTCATTTTCTTTGTTTCTCTTTCCACCTACCCTTCCTTCAGCTCCAGCCTGGAGATCAGGTTGAAATTCTCTAGGCATTCATTCCTTCTTTCAACCATTATAGTTCAACATTTTTCCTTCGCCAGGCTATGACGCCCACAACTTGTTGCACTCTACTGATCTGCTGGCCATGGCCATCCCTTCACTGAGGTATTCAGCTTCTGGCTTATGGTCTTCCTCTGCAAACCATTTCTTATCATTGCCTGGGAAACCTCAATGTCCATGTGGATGATATGCTTAATTCCATAGCCTCAGAGGCTCTGCTTGCCACACAGAAGTTCACTCCAGCCCCTCTCAATGGAGACCTCTGGACCCTGCTATCACCAAGGACTGTTTTGTCTCTCTATTCTACCTCCTCATCAATCTCATCATGGACCTTGTAGAACACTGACTTTCTCTACCTTTCTAGGCCATTGCTCCCTCCTGGCCTCATTCCTCTTCCTATGTAACCTATAATCCATAGACAACCATTTCACAAGGCACCAAAGGAGTAAAGTTGGATAGTGCCATAGGGTAGAAAGGAATCAGGAAATGGAAGTTAAATGCTGGAAAGAGGAAGTCTTCTCATCATATCATTGAGGAGCAGTTCTACAGTGGGACCAGCAGGGAGGTGTGGGAGTTGTTAGGCTCCTACTTGAAGTAATTCTTCTCTGTCTAGGTAAAGTTGTGCCAGGAAGGGTATCTGGGAATCCTAGCCCTGGATCTGGTCCAGGTGGTCAAGTTGTTCTCAAGGTATGATCTTGTAGACCACCTTATTAGAATGATCTGGGGGGTCATTGCTAAAGGGTAGATTTTCATTTCTCATCCCAAGCCCCCTGAATCAGTCTTTGGAATTGGGCCTAGGAATCTGAATTTTAAACCAAATTCATTGTGATTATTATCTACTTTAGGATTTGAGGATCATTGATTAATCTAGTTAGACTGATAGCCCCCAGGAGGAGCTAAAAATCCCTGTCACATTCCACTAATACCCCTGAGATTCACTCCAAGTTGGACAGAATTCAGACTTGCCAATCAGTTGTGATTTTTCTTTGAAGCCCCTTACAACTAGTTCCACTCCCTTCCCTGAAGGGCCTAGAGTGGGACAAGCATTCTTGGCTCAGAAACAAAGAGAAATTTCACCCCAAATCCCCATCTTCTTCCCTTTCACCTCCTCCCCGCATTGAGAAAAACTTTCAGTACCTCTCTCTGTGTGCTGGGAAGCAGCTGCTGGGAGGGCGTCAGTGTGATCAGGAAAGAGATTAATCTACCAGGGCAGGCATTGAGAGATAAAAATCCAGTCTTTTATAACTTTTTAAAACCTGCCTCAGGGAGAGGATGGTGAACCAGGACTCTATGTACTGGTAGGAGCTTGATAGTTCCTTATCCATGTTGAGATAAATCAGATCAATTAAGTTCTCCTCAGAACACAGCATTTCTTTTTCTGCATGGTGCTTTCCAAACAGCGACTCTGCCTCCAGGGTCCCCACAGCCTCCTCCCAGTGCTGTAAAGCGGGTGCATTGCTACTCATTTCTGGGACAGATGGTTTCTATCATTTGAAACACCACAGGGTTTGAACTCATAAGACTTGATTCAAATCCAAGTTTTACTCTTTACCTGCTATGTGGCCTTTCATAAGTCACCAAACTCTTTTCTCTATTTCCTGATGTCCACAAAGGATAGGATCCTAGTCTTCCTTACCTTCTCACAGGGCTTTTGAGGACTAATGATTCTTGTTTCTAAAAGGGTGAAGCTGTGAACTGTCAGGAGCAGGAGTCAACCTGAGCAATACCTGGAAGCCTCCTCCACCAGGAGCTCCACCTGCAGCTGGCTTCCAGCATCCACAAATATTGGTGAGCACTAGAATTGTGCCATGCTTGCAAATTCACACTCCCTGGCCCTACTGGGCAATCAGCAGTGCTCTGTGTAGTTCTAAAGCAGATGGCCCAGTGGTCCAGGTATCATATTTAAGCAACCCTTTGAGGAGATGAAAAGGGTTAGATGCTCCCTGAGACAGAAGGAGAACTTTGCTTTCCATGGTCCACCAAGGACTTGAGCTATAGACCGAACAATAGCTGCTAGTTTCCGTCAAGAGATGGGAAGCTACTTAGTCGACTTCCTGATGGTTTTCAAACACACTAAAGTTTGGGTGGTCAGGCAGGCTTTTAGGGCTACTGGATTTTGAAGTGATCTAAGTTTCTCTTTCTTTGTCCTCCCCTCATCAATACATGGCAACCTGGGTCTCCTTACCTCAGGTTCATGAACTGGGAATAACCTGTCAGGCCAACTGCTTCTGTGTGTCAGGGCTGACTCAGGTTCAGTGGGTCCCATTTCTTCACGTGCTTATTTTTTAAAGGACCATTGTTTTCTTTGCCTGAAGGAAAGCTTAGTGGTAAGTATTTCAGGAGCCAGGGCAGGGGCTTAGATAGCACTGTAGAGCTGGCCCACTTGGCTATTTGAGAGAATTTATCAGAAACTACTAACCAGGAAAACAGTGACATCTTATCACTCTTACCCAAGCCGTATGGGCCAGTGGCTCTTTTTAAAATCATAAATATATCAGTTTCCCACTTAAAACCTTCCAATGATTTCTTATTCCACTTGGAATAAAATCTCAATTCCTTACTCTGGCCCTTGTCTACTGCTGGGGACTGACCTGACAATGCTCCATCTCCTCACACTCTGCCTGTTTCCTAGACAGAAGCCAGCTGCCATCACTTCTACCTTGAGCCCTTTGCAGGGGCTGATCCTTCTGCTTACATTCTCCTTTGCTCCCTCTTTGTCTGAACTGGCTTTTTCTTGCCATTAGATATTTCTTTAAATGCCCCCTCCTCAGAGTGGCCTTCCCTGACTATTCAATCTAGTGTTGCCCCTCTCTATCACATGACCCTGTTTTCATTCTCTGCAGAGTACTCATCACTCTCACACATTTCTCATTTATTTATTTCTTTATTTCTGTCTCTTTTCCTTAGAACAGAAGACAGAGATCTCATGTTCACCTCTATAATCCCTGCTTCTAGCACTGTGCCTGGCACATAACAGCCTCTCAGAAAATACTTGTTGACTCTGAATAAATTGCCTTTGGAGACAGAGACTCTAATCACAGGCCTAAGCCTTAGTAGCTGGGTGATCTGAGCCTCAGTTTCTTCCTTGTTAAATGGAGCTAATAACACTGGGCTTGTAGGGGGGTATTTAATAGAAAAGAATATGTAACAGTGTCTTGAACATGGGAATTACTCACTAAATAAGTATGTACACACATTTTTCTTCTGCTTTTTTTTGTCCCCCACTCTGGCCCTTGCTCTGCCACTTGTGAGCCCTGAGGCCTTGGAGAGTCATTTTTGTTCTCTAGGCTTTATGAAAGGAAGGGGCTGTCTGATCATCACAGACAGTGCAGGCTGTTTGTTTTTTTGCAAGGTGGAAGGAAACCAGGCCTTTTTTTCTCCAGCTGCATGGCCAGAAGGGCTTCCCTAAGCTAGATCAGATATGCTCTGCCCCTGCCTCAGTGGACATGGTGGGGAACTTCGGAAAGGAAGCTAGTGAAAGGGATCAACCTTTGAATACTAAGCAGGATCTTAATTTCTCCTTGAATTGGCAAGCTTTATATTATGGGCCTGCTGTTGGCAGATAGTGGGGAAACCTTGATGGCGGCTGAGTTAAATATGGCCGGGATTTACAATGGAATAAAAGGTGCCAGATTAATAGGGTTTCTTTTCTCTGAACTGTAAATTGGAAGACCTGGTGCCTGATCGGCTACTAAATCTTCAGTCCCATGGGCTTCTAGATAGAGAGCTTTGGGAGCACCAAGCTGGCAGCCGAAGGTTGATGCAAATAATGATCTCACCAGGGGATTTGCTCTGCAAGGGGCGCTGGGTTGAAGGGCAAAGGGACCTACCATATGTGCCTTGTGACAACAACATCTGAGCTAGCCTCTAACACTGCTAAGGGGACAGGTCAGCCTTTCCCCACATCATCTCAGGATATGGCCTGGGCAGAGGGCAGCAGATGACAGGCAGGCATATTTAAGCATCCTCTGGTAGCACTTCCTCCCCTCTCTCCTCTCTCTCTGCTCCCTAGATGCATGCTGCTGAGAGAAGGAAAATGGCCCAGGGCCTGTGACTGCTCAGGGCCACTCCTGCAAGCCCCTAGGGACATTTTCTTTTGTAAAATACCCTCCAGCATTTTAAGGAGCAGGATCTGGCACATTGCAAAGACTGAGTTATCACTGGCTTGAAGTTGGGTAGGATGGGGCAGAGAACAGGATGGAGGCTGGTCTGATTGTTTCTCAAGGCTCTCTCTAGCACTGCTTCCTAAGAATTCTGGAGACTAGATTGAGGGCAGGGAATCCATTTCATTTAATTGTCACAGTAAACTTCGAGGTAGGTAGGACTGGGATTGATTTCATTTAAGGAATGAAGAAACCAAGGTTTAACAAGATTGGGTGACTTGCTCACAGTTGGACAGCAACAGCTGAAAAGAAAACAAATTTTCTAGACAATTCAGGCCCCAATGCTTTCTCCCTGGATGCCTTCGATCTCAAGTAGCCACTCTCTGTAGAGAGGAGTAAGGGAGCGGTGGGGAGGATGTGAACATGGTGATGACGGTGTTTTTTCCTGCTGCTTCCAGCCTTTTTTATGGGCAGGAGACATGCCTGTGGACTGTGAGGGTTGGCATGACAGGAGCAGCATAATCTCAGAGCAGCTCCTTAGGAGGGGTTTGCTAACCCTTTTAGTGCCCTTATGGGACTTAGAAAAGAAGCTTGTTTGGAATAAATGTAGTCCTGTGGCAGGCATGGATTTTAGCCTCAACTTACCCTTTTGAGTTAGTACTCTTGCAAAGAATAATGTGCACATCCAGCTGCTCTCCTCATGAGAATTCAAATCTCAGCTTCAAAAGAAGAATCTCCATTGCAAAGGCTTTTCGTGTACCTCACTATTCTTCCCTCTGTTACCTTAAGCTAAGACCACTCAGACAGCTTACCAGCTACCTACCTGGGGCTTCCAGTAGAACTCCACCAGGCCATTTAATCTAGGAAACCAGAACAAAATGGCAGAGGTTGGGGGAAATGCCCTGAAGTTGACAGTCAAGTGAGGGCCACCCAGGGGCCACCTTTGCTGGTGTCTTCTACCATTTTTCCTGGTGGCTTCTACTGTCTCCCTGACCAGACCAGTCTTGGAGTGCTCCCAGACCTTCTCTGAGCCAGCATCATTAAACCACTTTGGCTGGAGCCTCCACGGACATGCAGCCGAATATTTATGTCCAATCTATTTTTTTTTAATGTCAACAATTCAACTTACTTTTTGCCTTTTTCTTTGCTGCATTAGGAGAAGTCAATTCCTCTTGTAGACAGGGAGGTGACCTTCCTTAGAATGAAATACAGACATTTTCCCTGCTAGCCATTGTACTTTTGAAGACCAAGCCCTCCTTCCTCTAAAGCAAACCTCCTTATCGTGTGTGTGTGTGTTTGTCTGTGTATACACACTATATAGGGTAGCATTAAAATTACACTTAAAGGTTTAATGAAAGAAAAGAATAAAACAAAAATTTGGAGTGGGAGGGCAATGTAGATGTGTTCTGGAATTGAAGAGAGACTGGAAAAGAAGGAAAAAGGAGGGTTATCTGGCATCAGGATTTCTGCTGAGCCTGAGTAGTTGGAGTGGAACAGCCACCTGGAGTGCCAGCCAATTGGGCAGAGAGGACCACTGGAGGGGTACCATTTGGGTTCCTAGGAAGTGGGCTGTATCAGGGTAAATGCCAGGGGACAATGTTCCTGATATTACCCACTCATACAAGGGGGAGTACCACATCATCTGCCCCTAAGGTCCTCATCAGCCAAAAGTCCAGTGGCTTGCCCAGGTTGTAACTCTTTTCTCTACCACCATCTGGATCTCCTGTGAGGATGTCTGTCTGCAGAGGTCCCAGGTCAGCTATAATGGTGAAAAAGGATCCTGATCACACAGCAAGAATGGGGGAAGAGCTGCTACACCTGTTTGATGGGGTTAAGCTGAGCAAATGCAGGTCCAGGGAGTTAAACATGGGAGCCTTAATTTCTCAAATAGAGGGCCACCTCAAAATTGATAGAATTATTTGTTGGTGAGGTCAAATCCAATTGTAGAGGCATAAAGGGAGCTTATAGTTTTGAAGAACTCAACTGCAGATTATTTTATGAAATAAAGAACTCTTTGGTCATAAGCTGAGTTGGCCCTCATGATTTAACTTAAAATGCTGTACAAACCCAAACCTTTTGGAAAGTGGATTTTCCTCAACCTAACTAGAAATCCAGACACTTGTAATCTCCTCCTACAGAGGAGAAGCAATAGGCCCCCTTGGACCTGAGGAGAGAAGTATGTCCCTGGGATCTTCTCATCTTTCCTCGTCTACCCACATTCAAGCTGGAATGCATTTGTGAGGTTTGCTAGGGTCAGACTTCTCAGAAGCAAGACTCACTGGTTGCTATAGCTAGAAAGAATGTCAGAGGTCATCTGATCTACCCTCTCATCTGTAGTAGTAGCAACCTGCTCTTGAGGAATGGCCACTTTAGGAAAAGGACCACTGGGGCTCGTTTGACTTTGGTTCCCCAGCACCTAGAACATCATTTGACAAATGGCAGGTGCTCAATTAATGCTGACTGAATGACTGACCGATTGACTAAGTGAATGAATTTTTCTTGGCAACTACTTGACCACCTTTGGGGAAAGGCAGCTTAACTATCTTAGAGAGCAATATATTCTTCCTAGAGATCTCTCTGATGATTAGGAACTTGTTTAAATTGAATCAAAGGCTGACTTCGCAGATTTTCTCTGTGTATTGGTTTTGTTCTCTGAAGGCAGCAAAGAAGTCAATCTCTTCATTCTCTCACCATAGCTTTTGCTATCCTATTCCACCTGGTACTCTTTCTTCAGCAGCCAGTCACCTCATGCTTTTCCCATATCCGTTGAGTGTCAAACCCATGGATGCCCTCCCATAGCAGTGCTCTATGATTTAGGTCTCTCATTTCCTTTTGGCTCTGATGAATGAACATGTCTTAGGCACCATTCTTTCTCAACCAGCTGCAATTATAGAAAAGTAGCTAAAAGGAGAAGTGGTGATAGGATCAGTGATGTTTATTTTCTTCCTTACATTTTCTTGTTATAACAGAAAGTGTTTGCAAAGAGAATGCATTATTTTAATAATGAGGAAAACTATAAAGCTATTTTGATTGTGGAAAAAACCATACTGACAATCTGGTTTATTACAGAGTGTTGATGAACACTCTATTATTGGCCTAGGGAAACTTTATCAAATATCTACTAAGTACCAGGCACTGAACTGGGTAATACAGAGATGAGCAAAAATAACCCTTTCCTTCAGTTGGCTCTCAGTGTACTTGCTCACTTATGCCCTATGTAAAGAAAATACCCCGGTTGCTATGGGAGCATGGAAGAGGGGCACTGAAGATCAACTAGGAGAGAAGCAAAGAACTTATAAAAATAGGTGTTCAACGGGTAACAAGGAAGAGAGAAGTAAACGTGAAGACTCATTGATATGTGAAAGACGGCGGTCCTTTCGAGGAACATGCCCAGATTTGATGGGTCTTGAGACAGGGTATGAAGCAGAGAGGAGCAGGAGCTAAGAGGAAAGAGGGGATGAGAGCAGGAAGGGCTTGCTGCTAGAAGTTTAGACTTCATTCTGTATGCATGCACAGGGGGATGGTAAGGCGGGGTGTAGGCATTTAAACCAGGAGAACTAATAACTTTGTCTAGACCTTTAATTCTTTGTCTTTTTTTTTTTTTCTTTTTGAGACAGAGTCTTGCTCTGTCACCCAGGCTGAAGTGTAGTGGCACAATCTCAGCTCACTGCAACCTCTACTTCCTAGGTTCAAGAGATTCTCCTGTTTCAGCCTCCCAAGTAGCTGGTATTACAGGCATGCACCAACATGCCCAGCTAATTTTTGTATTTTTAGTAGAGACAGGGTTTCACATGTTGGCCAAGCTGGTCTTGAACTCCTGACCTCAGGTGACCCCCCCACCTCAGCCTCCCAAAGTACTGGAATTACAGGAATGAGCCACTGCACCCATCCCAGACCTTTAATTCTTTAATGGTAAAATTTCTGATAACACAGTGGTTAATAAGAAAGATTCTCTGGGTTGGGGGGTGGATAAGAGGGATATTCTTTCATCCTTCAAATAGTGCTGTGCAGGTAACTACTAAGCCCTGTTCATTCTCCTGCTGTGTCATGGGAAATAGGTAAAATAATTGAAATAATTACCAGGGCTTAAGAACGTGTATTCTAGAACCAGTCTTTCTAAACTTAAATCTCTGCTTCACTACCTATTAGCTGTGTGATCTTGGCTTCTCTGTCTCTCAATTTCCTCAACAGTAAATGTGCCTACCTCATTGAGTTGTTGGGAAGAATAAATGAATTAGCATATGGATAGCTCTTTGAGCCATGCTTGGCTGTTAAGAAGTTAATATGGGGTTGTTATTACTGTTAGCAGCAGTGAATTTGTATAGATCTGCAGCAACCTCAATTCTTGCATCTTTGGAAGAAAGAATTCAACCAAGAGGCATATGGCAGAGGGAAAGACCAAGGCAAGTTTTAGGGCAGGAGTGAAAGTTTATTAAGATGCTTTAGAGCAGGAGTGAAAGGAAGTAAAGTACACTTGGAAGAGGGCCAAACGGACAACTTGAGAGATCAAGTGTGTAGTTTGACTTTTGACTTGGGGTTTTACATGTTGGCATTCTTCCTGGGGAGTTGCATCCCTTCTCTCCTGATTCTTCCCTTGGGGTAGGCTGTCTGCACGCGTAATGGCCTGCCAGCACTCAGGAGGGGCTGCATGCGCAGTATGCTTACTGAAGTTGTGTGCATGCTCACTTGAGTGTTTTTTCCTCGCCAGTCATTTTCCTAGAAAAATGTCATATACCAGTTAAACTCCACCATTTTGCCTCCTACTACGCATGCTTGAGCCCACTCACCCAACTCTTGAGATCTTATCAGGAAGCTGCTGATCACTAGTGTTAGGTGTTTTCTATTTATTGGGAGACTGCCTTTCCCTGGTGCTGCCTGTGACCAATTATTATTTTAGAGAGACGGTTAATAACAACCTGATCATCACCTGATGGTCGGCTAACCTTCCTGGTGGCAGAGAGTACCCTCTCCTTCCCTGCTCATGTCTGCCTAACTCCCTACTGTAACATTACAAGGCATGTCTTATCTTCTCATCATTATTCTATCTATGAGGGGAGAAGAAGGGCCTAATGGGATTTGGAGTTAGAAGCAGCATGCCACCATTACTAATTGATTGTGTGACTTGGGCAATTTAACTTCCAAGAGACCTAGTTTTCCTGCTGAAAATGCAGATGATAAAAATAACTACTTCACAGGGTCTTGTGGAGATCAAATGAGATAATGGATGCAAAAACACTTTATAAATTGTAAATTGATGAATACTAGCCACTAAGTTAATATTCCCTCCCTAGTTCTCTCATAAAGAGGGCAGGAATGGATCTCCCTGTTGCACAGAGAAACTGAGGGCCAAAGGGGTTCAGTAATTTACTGCAATTCTCCTATGAGTTTGGGTTGGGTCTGGCATAGGGCTGCTATATCCAGACACAGAATCCGTACAAATAAAAGCAAAATCCTGGGCCAACCTCCTCTTGCCATTTTGCTGGATTCTAACTGCCTCTTATTTCAGCAATAGAAATAATTAAACCAGGAACTTGATTTTAATAGGCCTTAGGTCAGGTTTAGCATTCTGCATCCTTGGTCAATTTCCCCAGGATTTCTTAGCTAATCTGGGGGAGAGGAAACTGTCCTGGAGTGGTTCATTTGCATCAAAACCACTATAATTTGTAAGAAAATGGCATTGCTTTTAAATGCAAAGGAGTATACTTGAGTTGACAGAGCAGACAGTCTTTGATTCTTCAAATACTGCAATCCCTAATGTTCTGGAAATAATCTTTCCATCTCTCCAATTATACTCCTCCCAGGAGAAGTCCCCTTAACCTTATATATTTCTTCAAAATATAGCCAGTAAAGTTTTTTCTAATCAAGGGCAACTCTTCTTGCCTGTAGGGGAATTATTTAAGGAACAATTCTCAACTGGGGCAGACACATGGAGATGCTACTAAGTGCAAACCATTGAGTAACAAAGATGTATAAGATACAGTCCCACGCATTAGGAAGTTTACAATATCCAGAGGGAGATAATGGTGCAACACCTGTAAGAGAAAGCAGAATGTGGTATTTTAAGAATGCTGCAAAGTTATTCATGACTTAGGGTCTGAACCTGCTTAGGAGATTAGAATAGACAAGGACAGAAGATGGTTACTTGGCAGGACCTCAAAGGCTGATATGATGTCTCCACCAAGACAACTCTCTACTGTCTCCTACTTTTTACTCACCTCACAATCTCAGTCCAGCTGTTCTGCTCAATACTTTGTCATCTACCATTTGAAAGTTAAAATATCATTGTCTCCAGGAGTCCACTGGAAAGGGTATTTTGCCATCTAAAGTGAATTAGTGTATCCAATTCACTAGCTCCCTCTTTTACAGCCTTTGTTCTGTACCCTCCGTGCTTATTTCTTCCATACTTTGAGCAGTTCCCTGAATGCTGAGGATAGATGGTTCAATATGGGGTCAGAATTAGAAATGGATTGGAATCCAGGTTCTGGCCCTGGCCAGTGATGTAACCTTGGGAAGTTTGTTAAATCCTCCAACTTCACACTCCTCTTCTGTAAAATGACGGTGATATGGTCTGAATGTTTGTGTCCCCCAACCCCATTTGTAGGTTGAAAGCCTAACCCCTAAGGCAATGGTATTAGGAAGTGAAATCTTTGAGAAGTGATTAGGTCACGAGGGTGGAGATCCCATGGATGGGATTAATATCTTCATAAAAGAGGCTTGAGAGAGACCCCTTATTCCCTCTTCCATGTGAGGACAGTGAGAAGGCACCATCTGTAGTCTATTTCCAGAAAATGGGCTCTCACCAGACGCCAAATGTGCCTTGACCTTGGACTTCTCAGCCTCCAGAACTGTGAGAAATGTATTTCTGTTGTTTATAAGCCACCTGTCAGGCCTCTGAGCCCAAGCTAAGCCATCATAACCCCTGTGACCTGCACATATACATCCAGATGGCCTGGGGCAACTGAAGAACCACAAAAGAAGTGAAACAGGCAGTTCCTGCCTTAACTGATGACATTCTGCCATTGTGATTTGTTCCTGCCCTGCCCTAACTAATCAATCGACCTTGTGACATTCCTCCCCTGGACAATGAGTCTCATGATCACTCTACCCTGCAGCTTGTGACCTCTGCCCCTGCCTGCAAGAGATAACCAACTTTAACTGTAATTTTCTACTACCTACCCAAATCCTATAAAACTGCCCCACCCCTATCTCCCTTTGCAGACTCCTTTTTAGGGCTCAGTCTGCCTGCACCCAGGTGATTAAAAAGCTTTATTGCTCACACAAATAACACGGACACGTGCAACACCACCCAGTTGGTGGTATTTTGTTGTAGCAGCTTGAAAGACTAAGACAGAAAATTGGTATTGAGAAGTAGGGGTGCTATAGTAACAAATACCTAAGATGTGGAAGCAGGTTTGGAACTAGGTAAGTGGGTAGAGCCTGAAGAGTTTTGAAGTGCGTGATTTAGAAAAGCCTACAGTTGCTGTGAATTTCTTAGTGAGGGTGATTCTGGTGAGGGCTCAGGAGAGGAGGAGAGCCATAAAGAAAGCCTCGGTATTCTTACAGGATAGCTTATAGGTTACGAACAGAATGCTAATAGAAATATGGACAGTAAAGGCCATTTGGATGAAGTCTCAGATGGAAATGAGGAACATGTTATTGGAAACTGAAGGAAAGGTGACCTGTGATACACACTGGCAAAGAACAACTTGGCTGAATTTTGTTCATCTCCTAGTGTTTTGTGGAAGGTAAAATTTGTAAAGAATGAAATTGGATATTTAGCTGAAGCTATTGTTTTTAATTTTTATTTTTGGGATAGGGTCTTACTCTGTTGCCCAGGTTGGAGTGCTTCGGTATGATAGCTCACTGCACCCTCCAAGCCTGGGCTCAAGTGATCCTCGTGCCTCAGCCTTCTGAGTAGCTAGGATTACAGGTGTGTGCCACCACGTGTGGCTATCTTTTTTTTTTTTTTAATTTTTTTGTAGAGACGAGGGTCTCACTTAGCTGATGCTATTTTTAAGCAGTCTTGAAGGTATGGCCTAGTTTCTCTTGATTACTTATAGCAAATGTGACGGAAAAAAGGAATGATTTAAAGACTAATCAAAATGACAGCAGAACTTAAAAATCTCAAAAATTCTCAGCCTATCTGTATTGGAAAAAAATGAGAAAGCCTGTTTGAGAAAGAAAATGAAAGATGTAGCCAAAATGGATAAGAAAATTAGTATGAATCAGTCATCTAAATGGAGGCCAGGACTTACTGTCTAAGACAATAGAAGAATGACTCTAAAGGTATCTTGGAGATCATCGGGGCTGTCCCTTCCATTACGGTCCCAGAATGCAAGCACCTGCAGAACAGAACGATTTTAAAGGAAAGGAGAACACACCTCCTGCTTCGTCCTACCTCATCATGGGCTCTGCTCTTCACACTCCATTTCTATGCTCCTCAACTGCCAAAAGTGTGGCTCCAGGGTGCTTGCTATGGTTCGTGCTGCACCCTGCAAAGGTGTAGGGGCTTGACTGCCTCCACCCAGATTTCAAAAGATGCCCCAAAAGCTGAAGGACCCAGGCAAAGAGCTGCTATGGAGGTAGGGCTACTGCAAAGAACTAGGGCAATGCCCAGCAAATTCATTAAGGTGGATCATGACCCCAGGCTGGTAGAGATATCAGCACTTCATTCTAGCCTAGGAAAGCTGCAGGCACATTATTCCAACCCTTGAGGGGTGCAGTGTGGGTTGCATGCCGCAAAGCCGTGGGAGCAGGGCTGCTCAAATCCATAGGGGAAAGACAGCCACCCCAGTAGGTCCAGAAGGCATGACCTCCACTCTAGTGGTTTCAGAGGGCAGACCAACAACTCAACAAAGATTGTTTTAGGGCTGTAAGACTGAATGTTCTTTGCCTTGTTGGATTTTGGACTTGCTTGAGAAATGTCACTTCTTTCTACTTTCCTATTTCTCCCTTGTATAATAGGAATGACTGTCCTATGCCCATTCCACAATTATATATTGTAGGCACAAAACTAGTTTAATTTCACAGGCTTATAGCTGGAGGGGGATGGAGAATTTGCTCAGAATGAATCATACCTTAAGTCTCACCCATATCTCATCTCATCTAAATATCATATTGAGATGATACTGAGATGAGACTTTGGAATTCAGACTCTTGAGTTGATGCTGTAATGAGTTAAGACTTTGGGGGCTATTCAGATGGAAGGAATATATTTTGCATGCAAGAAGGAAATGAATTTGGGGGGCAAATCAGAGTGTCAGGATGTTTGTAGTAAGTGCTTATAATTTTATGTTGCCTCGGCATCTATTTTAAAATATGTTTAACTTTCTTATATTAAAGCAGGGTTCAGTCATCTTTGACACAGTTCTTAGTACTATATCCCACCCAAATGGCTCCAGCTGGTGGCCAGAGATAAAACTTAGAGGCATCTTTCCTGCCTAACAGGCTGGGCTCAACATTTTCTTGCTGTTTCCTTTAAACTGACCATTCAGACAATTTGCCCAAGAACTTAATGTGATCACCTCTCAGTCATAGTGTGGCCTCTTGGAACTAGAGCCCACTTGTGTTCAACTGACCAATTAAAGCTCCCCTTGGGCAACCTGTTTGGATAACATCCTGTACCCAATAAAAACACTGGCCCATGAGTCTCTTCTCTCTCCCTCTGCCTGCATTCCCTGGTATGTGGCCTCCAGGCATGCCATCGACACCCCCAGGGTCTGAAGTACTAAAAAGTCTTAAACTTTCACATTGTTTTTGCGTCATTGCAATTGCACCTGCGGTCAGACCCCGATGGTGAGGCCTCCCTTGAGAAGATTCATGCAGGTGAATCTCCTCCTGTTGTTATTGGCACCTCTGGTGACTGCTGGAAACAACAGCTAAGTTAATGTAGAAGCTCAAAGTAGCTCATTTAAAACAGCCTCTCCTCCCAAATTTATATGTTGAAATCCTAACCCCCAAGATGATAGTATTAAGAGGTGGAGCCTTTGAGGAGATGATCAGGACAGGAGGAAGAGCCCTCATGAATGAGATTTTATTAAAGAGACCTGAGAGAGACCCCTCACTCCATCCAACGTGTGAGGATACAGCAAGAAGATGCTACATATGAACCAGAAAATGGGCACTCACCAGACACCAGGTTTGCCAGTGCCTTTATCTGGACTTCCCAGCCCCCAGAACTGTGAGACATTTTTGATGTTTGTAAGACACCTAGACTATGCTATTTTGTTACAGTCATCCAAACAGACGGAGACAGACAGTAGTAACAAATATCACACTGAGGAAAAGGAGAGGTGTGGTTCATATATATAAAGCAATTATATAAAAAGTTTTGTATAATTTATATAAAGCAATTTGGATAAAACTTAAATTTTCTCTTATGACTACAAGTCATTAGTTGTATTGGGCATATTAGCTCATGTAGCAGAGACCAGAATACATTGCCCCCAAATATGCCACTCTGGCATATGAATTATTCTGAGCTAGAGGCAATTGAGATAAAGCAGACACAAGGTGAGTTTTCTGCTATCTCCATATCTGCCTGAAAGTGGAACATAAATTATTCTTGTGAAGGTATTCCACCCACCCTACTTTTTGTACCAGTTAGGGGAAGACAACATTATCACCAGAGATGAGATGGCACTGAAAATAATTTACATAAACAAACCTCGCTAAGTAACCGTTATCTATCATTGAGTGTCACCCATATATTTATCTTCCCGTAGTTTACCATCCCTAAAAAGCACAGAAATGCCTTTCATTTGTCTTATCACTTCTCTACAAATTGATCATTCATTGTCTGAATGGCATAAAAGCCTCCAAGCCTAACTGCTTCTTTGGAGGCTTTTCTCTTCTTTATGAAGCCCTCTTGGGCCATAGAAAACTTTTAATTTTAAATAAGTACGTATGCTTTTCTCCCGTTAAATTGCCTTTGTCAGTTTATTTTGCAGGACCAGCCACTAAATATAAGAGGGTAAGGGGATTTTTTTTTTTCCTTCCATACATTCATTTATTGGGTTTGTAGAAAGATTTTTTCCAGTACTCTGTACTTAGTAGATTATAAATAAGTGCCTACTGACTGGATGAATGCTCTTTTCCTCTTTATACGTTTGCATGTACATTTGTCCTCATTTGGAACATTGGCACCTTAATCCTTCTCTTTCCTCCAAAATAATCTGGTTAACTACTATAGTTATTTTAAAAGTAGCCCCGAACCCCACTCCCAGCTTAGATAGCTTCAGTTACGGAACAGGGAAAGGATGGGGAGAAAGATGAGATGACTTAGTTTTCTAGAATATCCAAAAATAACCACTGCCTCTCCCTGGAAAAGGTTGTACCTCCCTGTTCCATTGATGGCAGGTTTTACCATGTGACTTGCTTTGCCTCACAGGGTCCTGTGCCATTTCCAAGAAGGGGCGGTAAGAGCCAATGTGTGGATTGCCACTCTCTCTGTCTGTTTAGGGTACTATAATGAAAATACCTTATGAACAACTGTTACTCCTCCTAGTTCTGGAGGTTAGGAAGTCCAAGATCAAGGTGCTGGCAGATTTGGTGTCTGATGAGGGCTTATTCCTCTTAGTAACTTCTTGCTGCATCTTCACCTGGTAGAAGGGATAAGGCAGCTCTCTGGGGCTCCTTTTATAAGAACACTAATCCCATTCATGAGGGAGCACTTCACCAAAGTCCCCCATCTAATACCATCCCACTGGGAGTTGGGATTTCAACCCATGAATTTGGTGGGGGACATAAACATTCAGGTCATAGCAACCAGGCTACCTTTGTCCTCAGCCACCCGCCACCAGCCATGCTCTTCCACTTGCCTGGATCCTGGACAGAAAGCATGGTGCTATGGTTTGGATGAAGTTTGTCTCCACCAAAACTCATGTTAAAGTTTAATTGCCCATGCTGATGCATTGGGACATGGGCCCCAGTGGGAACTATTTGGGCCATGGGATGGATCCTTCATGAAAAGATTCATACCACCTCACAGGGGTGCGTTCTTGCTCTCTCAGGAATAGATTAACTCCCAGGAATGTAAGTTGTTATAAACCCAGGATGCTCTTTGCATTTGGCCCCTTCGCACCTCTCTCTTACCCTTTGACCTTTCAGCGTGTTATGTTGCAGCAGGAAAAATTCTTGCCAGAAGCTAGCGCCATTCCCACGAACTTCCCAGCATGCAGAACTGTGAGCTAGATAAGCCTCTTCTCTTTATAAATTACCCACTCTCAGGTATTCTGTTACAGAAACACAAAATGGACTAAGACGCATGGGCAGAGCCCTAGCTGACCACAATGCACGTGTATGAGTGAGAAATAGACCTTCAATGTTGTTAGTTTCTGAGATTTTGAGGTCGTTTGTCACTTCAGCTTATCCTGACTGCTGCAACATATTTGTGACTCTTCTTGCTCTGAATTGCTGCTCAGCCTTCTGCTTCCACCCCGATGATTACATTAACTTCATGTCTTACATTTTCCAAATCTGTATCTCGAGCCACAGTCCTCCTCTTCTGGATAACCGGCTGGCACCACAAACACAGCGTGTGTAGAACCAAAGCACTATATTCCTCTCCCAAAACCTGTGTCTTTTCTCACTGTTTCTTTTTAATCCACACATCCAGCTAGAGGACTCTGAGACATCACTGAGGC
This sequence comes from Mandrillus leucophaeus, assembly GCF_000951045.1. Classification (NCBI taxonomy): domain Eukaryota; kingdom Metazoa; phylum Chordata; class Mammalia; order Primates; family Cercopithecidae; genus Mandrillus; species Mandrillus leucophaeus. Next base: position 3,526,573 of record NW_012101576.1, read on the forward strand.
CATTCCCAAACCCATTCTCCTACTAGGAGATGAACTTATCACTTCTACTCCTGAAATGTCTCCATTCTGTTTCTCCTTTGAAAGTTCCTAACCGCTAATCTGGCTTTCCTTTTGTCATCTCAATGCCTGCAAGAGCTCTTCAGCTGGTCTCCTTGCCTTTTGTCTTTCCTAAGATTGACATACTCTGGGGTGAGAATATGAATGGAGATCCTAATGCTAAATGTCTAAATATTTAAAGCTCATAAATCAAGCTAAAGGAACTTGCGTTTTTGCCTTCTAATTTAAGAAATATACCTTCATAATGACCTGGAAGCTCAGATTCCAATTTAAAGTGTTTAGACTCCTCAGAGTTATACGGTGAAATGTTGTAGGATATGAAGTACTGACTCCTGGACCCTGGCCCATTGTCCACACCCCCTTGTTTGCATCCCAGCTCCATCCCATAATAGAAGAGGATGTGTAGACAGTTGTGAAAGTTTTGGGCTTGTACATGTGAGATTCATCTACACCTCCTATAAGCAGCCAAGCTTTGGCCACCCCTAGGCCTAGGGTGAAAATGGCAATAGCACAGTCTACTCTTAGGGCAAAGAACCAGGAAAGATAATGATTTGTGCTACGGAAGCAGACCTGGATTCATATGTGTAGGGAATTTCAGGATCCTGAGTGAACTGAGCTCACTCTAGAGGAAAGGATGCAGGCTTGGATGATCATGTTTTCTTGGCTCATGTACTTTTGCCCTATGAATAGAAGCAGAACTGGAGATGGGCCAGAGAGGGTCCTTCTAAATTGGAGGGTCCAGGGCAGGGGCCCCTTTTCCTGGATCTACAGCAATTACTTAATTCATAATCATGAGCAACATTTATTGAGAACATTGTATTGCCAAGCATTGTTCCAAACTCTTTGCCAATAAAGAAACTCAGGCACATCTCTTAATTTGTCCAAGTCACATAGTACGTAGAAGGCAAAGCTAAGGATTAAAGCCAGACAATTGGAGCAGACTGAGGTGGCTCACACCTGTAATCCCAGCGCTTTGGGAGGCTGAGGTGGGTGGATCACCTGAGGTCAGGAGCTCGAGACCAGCCTGGCCAACATGGTAAAACCCCATCTCTACTAAAAATACGAAAATTACCTGGGCATGGTGGCATGCACCTGTAATCCCAGCTACTCGAGAGGCTGAAGTGGGAGAATCTCTTGAACCCGCGAGACGGAGGATGCAGTGAACTGAGATCATGCCATTGCACTCCAACCTGGGCGACAGAGCAAGACTCTGTCTAAAAAAAAAAAAGCCAGACAATTTGATCCCAGAACTACTACACATATCATGCTACATTGTCCCTAGAATCACCTTCTAAATCACAGATCTAATTGAGCCCACCTCCTATTCATCAAAATGCAGTGTTACCCAATGAGAGTGGTATAGTGGAAAGAAAATAAGATTTGGAGCCAGAACATTTTGGTTTCAATGCAAGCTCTACCATCTGCTAGCTCTGTCTCTTAATCAAGGAACTTTTCCTTTTTATAAAATTAGGAGAATAACAATTCGTCCCCCATTGGGGACCAAGTGAGTAGTGAATGTGAAAAGCTGTAAAGCTCTGTTATTATTAAGCCTGTTTTTATTAAGATCATATTCCAGTTACTGTATACTGAATACACAATAAATTACTCCAAAATGTATTGGCATCAAAGAATCATTTGCTATGCTCCTGAAGCCCATGGGTCAGGAATTTCAACAGGGCATTTCCTCTGCTCCATAATATCTGGGGTCTCAGGTGGAAGACATGAGGGCTGGAAGCTGGAGTCATATGAATACTTCCCATTCCACATGCATGGTCGTTGATGCTGGCTGTTGGCTGAAACCTTAGCTAGTGCTGAGGGTTAAGACACTCACATGAGGTTCCTGCGTGTGGCCTGGACTTTTCTACATCATAGGGGTTGGGAGATTGAGATAAACAGGGAGAGAGAGAGATAGAGAGATAGGGAGAGAGAGATTGGGAGGATGTATGCTTTTTATGGCCTAACCTCAAAGTCATGGAATATCACTTCTGCTATTGCATTGTTCAGATCAGTTACAGTTTGCCAAGATTCAGGGAGAAGAGAATGAACTCCATCTCTTGATGGGAAGTGGCAAAGTTCTAGAAGAGCATGTGAAACTTGAAAATATTACTGTGGCCAATTTTGGAAAATATGATTAGCCGCATGTGATCATAAGCTTAATCATCATCTATATTTAGACTAAATCCTGATGCTCTTACATAGCACCTAAGGCCATCTGCAATCTGGCCTCCTCTTTCCCATTCTCTTACTTTACTATTCTGTGCCCACCTTGCTAAGTGATGGTGTCTCAACATTAAGGAACTTGCATGTCGACCTTTTGAGTACACATACTGCTCCTTCTACCTGGAATACTCCTCTTCCCCACTCACAGTGACTATGGACATTCTACTTATCCCTTTGGTGAACTCTTTCCTCTGCTCAACTCACAGGACTCTAGGCTAAGTAGAGCCAACCGAGGCATAGATGTGATTTCAAATATTTAGCTCCACTATCAGTTTAGAAACAAGAAGTATCATAACTGTAGTTCTTACCTAAGTGTCTACAGATCGTCAGTTGTGTTGTGATTGTCTCTTTTCACTAAACAGTGAGCTACAGAGTAGCAGAATATGCCACCCCAAAATATGCCACTTATGCAAAAAGATTATTTTGAACTAAAGGCAATTGAGAAGACGACGATCAGGAAAAAACATTTTGCTCTCTCCCTATTTGCTTAAAATCAGGACATGAATTTGTAAAGCTGTTCTTTCTCCCCTCTCTACTAAAAAGGATGAAAGTTAATCATTGGAAACAACGTTAGAGCCTATCAGCCTGGAGATGGCACCAGAAGAGTCTCCATAGCAAACTTTACTAACTAGCCCTCATTTTCTATTATTTATATGTTTTCCTTGCTACAATTTGCCATCCCAAAACGTCAAAGTCCTTTTTCTTTGTCTTGTCATTTCCTTAAATTTTTATTTTTCTTTCATTAAGACATTACATAAGTTCAAATTCCAACCATCACTTTTAGTTAATCATTTTTGGCTACTCCTGTGTGTATGCATCAAACAAATGCTAATACATTTGTTTGTTTTTGTAGGAAACCAGAATATACCACCTTAAAATATGCCTCTTTGGCATAAGGATTACTTTGAGTTGATTATTCTGAGAAGCTGCAGACACAGGAGAAGTCTTGGAAACAGAGTAGAAGTTGCCCTTTTGTAAGGGAAATGTAAATCTATTAAGGAAACATCCATTTGTAAGGGTGTCTCCTTCTCTGTACCAGGAATAGAAGAATGACTCTAAACCATGACCACCTCTTGCTAATGGAGAAGACACAGACTTAAATCTGCAAAATGAACTTAACCCTTGCCCATGCTTCTTCTCATCATTATAATAATTATCATAATAATATGCCTTCCCTATACCCTTCTTGCTTTGTTTCAGCAAATGATGGTATTTAAGCCTGATTTCCAGGATAGCTGTTTGAAATTTGCTTATTTCTCTGGATGTCTCCTGTATGTACATGAATCCAACTATACATGTTTTTAAACTTCTGTTTGTTTTTCTCCTGTTAATCTGCCTTTTGTTACAGAAGTCTCTTCCAATTAAGAGTTATGAAGAGTAGAGAGAAAATTATTTTTCCTCTCCTACATTTTTCTCTTGTTAATCTGTCTTTAGTTGGCTCCATTTATGGGCCATAGCTGGAGAACCTGTGACGGGTAGAGGGAAAAGGTTTTTTCCTCCTTTACAGAGCTTTCTGGGTTTATTTCTCCCTATCACACCCTGCCTCCACTCTTATCCCTTCTCCTTTCTACTTCCAGCTGGGTGCAGTGCCCAATAGATACCCAGTAACATTTGTTTGTTCAAGCTTCTCTGCCCTTGTTAATTCACCTAGGATTTTCTCTTACTGGACAGATTTTCTAGGGAATGGATAGAGCCAAAATTGTATTTGGCAGTTTCAAATTCAGTTTTTCAGAAGTTTAAGCATTCTTTTTTTCTGCTTGTTAGAAGCCTTTATCTATACATGGCTACTGAATTCCCTTAGTTTGCTGTATTTTTTTTTAAAAATCTCTCTTATTTATGCAACTAGTTGTTTAAAGGTACTCTCCAAATACCCTGGTTCCTTTTATTTTATAATAATGTGACATTATAGTTTCTGCAAGTTTTGAATAATCACAAATTCTTGTAATATCTAGAGTTGTGTAATTTAAATGCTTTTGGAAGCCACTGGTTTATTTGTGAAATACTTACATTCTTTTGCATGTGTGTAACTCCCCAGTGGAAAGGTTCTTCATAACTGTGGCACAGAAAAGCCAATACCCTGAGACAGTGGTGTTGCAGTAAAGAAAGTGTTTTCTTATTGCAAAGCAGCCAACTGGAAAGGATGAGAGATATTTCTTAGCTCTGCCTCCCTGAGAGCTCAGAGACTAGGATTTCTAAGGATAATTTGGCAGGTAGGGGGCTCGGGAATATGTGCTGCTGATTGGTTGGGGATGAAATTATCACTGGCTTCTAGGTAGAGGTCATAGAATCATTGAGTCAGTTCCTTGGTATAAGTCATGGGTTGGGGTGATGTCAGTTGGTCATCAGAGTGCAAACATCTGAAAAATATCTCAAAGATCAATCTTAGGCTTTCCATTAGTAATGTTATGTATAGAAGCAAGTAGGGAAGTTTCAGATCTAATGACCTTTTGCTACATGACTCCTGAGCAGTAAGGAATTATAAGAAAGCAAGCTAAGGGCCAGGCACAGTGGCTCACACCTGTAATCCCAACACTTTGAGAGGCCAAGGTGGTTGGATCATTTTAGCTGAGAAGTTCAAAACCAGCCTGGCCAACATGGTGAAACCCCGTCTTTACTAAAATTACAAAAATTAGCTATGCATGGTGGTGGACGTCTGTAATCCCAGCTATTTGGGAGGCTGAGGCAGGAGAATCATTGAGCCCAGGTGGTGGAGGTTGCAGTGAGCAGAGATTGTGCTACTGCTGCACACCAGCCTGGGAAACAGAGCGAGACTCCATCTCGAAGGAAAGAAAGAAAGAAAGAGAGAGAGAGAGAGAGAGAAAGAAAGAAAGAAAGAAAGAAAGAAAGAAAGAAAGAAAGAAAGAAAGAAAGAAAGAAAGAAAGAAAGAAAGAAAAAGAAAGAAAGAAAGAAAGAAAGAAAGAAAGAAAGAAAGAAAGAAAGAAAGAAAGAAAAAGAAAGAAAGAAAAGCAAGCTAGGGACAATGGCTGGTTATTGTTTAACTATGCCTACAGCTTAGCAGAGTTCAGGTCCCTGCTTTAATCCTAACCATGTGGCCTTTCATTAGTCTTACAAAGGCAGTTTCAGCCCCCAGAAGGGGTCAGTTTTGGGAAGGACTATTATCATCCTTGCTTCTAAGTTAAACTCTAAACTAAATTCTTCCCATAGTCAGTTTGGCCTATGCCCAGGAATGAACAAGGGCAGTTGGTTAGTTTGTGAGGTTAGAAGGAAGATAGAGTCATTTATGTTATATTTCTCTCCATGTTATAATTTTTGAAAAGGCAGTTTTCACTTTTTTCTACGTAATTTTTAGAATATAATAACTAAATCTACTGCAGAGTTAAGGAAATATCCAAATGAAAATTTGATTATTGCCCTTCAGAAAACTGCATTTTATTGAATTTTACTCTTTTCTAATTCTTTTTCTTTTTTCTTTTTTCTTTTTTTTTTTCTGAGACAGGGTTTCACTTGTCACTTGGTTTGAAGTGCAGTGGTGTGATCTCAGCTTACTGCAGCCTCGACCTCCCAGGCTCATGCAATCCTCCAACTTCAGCCTCCCAGGTAGCTGGAACTACAGGCACACACCACCATGCCTGGCTAATTTTGTAGAGATGGAATTTTGCCATGTTTCCCAGGCTGGTTTTGAACTCCTAGGCTTTAAGCAGTCTGCCTGAGTTGGCTTCCCAAGGTTTTGGAACTACAGACATGAGCCACCACACTGGCTTATCTTTCTTAATTCCTTAACTCCCTTTCCTCTCCTAGTTTCTATCATTCCTTTTCAACCTATATCTCTATGGTATAGAGAAGAAAGTTGTTAAAGACCAGAACTGAAGGTGTTAAATTGTCAAAGTACTTGGTGATTACTGGATGGGAGTCCTAGCATGTCAAAATAGAAGAGGTCATTAGAACAACCAAGTCTACGTCCCTAAATTTAATGGATAGTATTTTAGTCTGGGAAGCTATAACAAAATACCATAAATTGGATGGTTTATAAATAACAGAAATTTATTTCTCACAGTTCTGGAGGCTGGAAGTCCAAGATCAAGATGCCAGCATGCTCAGTGTTTGGTGGGAGCCTGCTTTCTGGTTCACGGATGGCACCTTTTTGCTGTGTTGTCACATGGTAGAAAGAAAGGGCTAGCTGTCTAGCACTCTGAGGTTTCTTTTATAACGACACTATTTCCAGTCATGAGAGCTCCACCTGCATGCTCTAATCACTTCCCAAAGGCCTCATCTCATGTCCTAATACCATCACCTTGGAGGTTACATTTCAACATATAAACTTCAAGGGGACATAGACATTCAAACCAAAGCAGATGAGGAAACTGAGACTCAGGATTTACTCTGGAGGCTCTTCACAAGTTCTTCTCAGATATAATGTGAATGACAGAAAGAAGGACCAAAAAAACAAAAACAAAAACAAAAACAAAAAACCCAAACCCAAACCCAAAGATGAAAACAACAAAGGTTCTTGATCTGAAGAAGATCTTTGCCGTCAAAGGGGAAAGATGACAGTGAATACAGTGGGGTCTTTAAACCCCTTACAGCCAAGCAGGACCTTAGCCTGTTCCCTCGGAGCAAGAGGAGATGAATTACTGAGATGCTGGAGTTTAACATGCTATTCTTACTAATAAGCTCTCTTAGCTACAGCCCCAAAAATGCCACTAGATGTCAAGAGAAGATTCATAATGACACTTAAGTTTGCAAAGGCTCTCATTTTGAAACTACAGCCATAACACATTACCCACGTTATACTGAGCTCATATTTAATTCTGACAAAGGACAAACACGAGGTGGTGAGAACTTGATGTTTTTCCTCCATCACTGGAGAGAAGACGTGTTGGGCCATACTGTTTTTGACATAGTGCCTCAATTAGGTCTTAAAGAATAGGTAGCACATGCTCAATGAAATAGGAGATGCTACACTGATCTGGGGAGAATTTAGCAGCTTGGTTTGAGGTTTAAGTTTGATGTTCCTCCACCAGGGACCCACCAGTCACAATAATTACATTTCTGTCTTCTCATAATATGATTTATTTAGATGTTGCTTTATGAATTAATTCCCTCTAATTGCTGCTCCACTCACTGTAAATCAAGGTTTCTTGCTTTCTGTAGTACTATGAACATGATCCTACAGTGCAGTAATTAGTCCAATTAGGAAGCAAGGCAGATGTGGAAAACCAATTAGTTTCAGGAATATGTCTGTGCTTATGTATCCCAAGCACTGTTCAATTGAAATTTAATAGCAACTTAATAAAACATTGTTTTATTCATAAACTATCTCTTCCTTCCAAGCTCCCATTTGTTTGTTTATCTGTTCATTTCTAGAGGAGCCAGTGCCAGCATGCTTCATGCTTGGTGAATCTCTTTCCATGCAGAGATTATTGTTATTTTCTCCCTGTGGTGAAAGTGAAAGGATCCTTATTTGCAGAAGGAGGCAAAGAGTAGTGATTTGGGAAAAGGGTGAGTTTTTGGCCTCTTCCCCCTCTTTATCTTAAATACAACGATCACTTGATTCAGGGACGTAAACCAGGAGACAATAACAATGCATTTTGCGTGCACACACACACAAACACACACTCACACACACATACACATATAGATACATATACACACGTATGTATACATACACACATATATGCAGATGCAGACATACATGTAGACACCCATACACATAATCCCTTTCATGGCCCCTGGAAGCAACCGTGGGCTCAAGCTCACCTTGTGTCTATCAATCTCACTGAGGCTTCTGCTGCCTGAGTCTGGGTCTGACTCAAGGGACATCCCATTTCCTGAGGTTTATTCAGTTGGGAAATTGGAATGAAATGAACTATTAACCCTATGGTTCCAAAAGATAATAACTTATTTCTCAAAGTTCTGAAGTATTAACTCACAAAACACCAAAAAAACAAAAACAAAAACAAAAACAAAAAAACAAGGGTTTAACAATCCAAACTGGTTGTGCTCCAATTTGAGGGAAAGGACTGGATGTGACAGCACCCTGTTACGTGTGCAAACCATTTAACCCAGTGTAAAAAGAGGAAGAGGCTGATCCCAGTCCTTGATCTAGTTTAGAGTCTGAGGTTGAAGCAGTGTGCACAGTGAGGAAAAACTGATATTTCTCTATTTGGTGAAGAACAAGAGGACATGGGGAACCCCATCAGTGAGTGGGCAGACAGCCGGCTGACTCTCATTGATATCCCAGCCCAGTTCTCTCTGCAAAGTGGAAGGCAGGAAGGAGTCACTTCCACTTTGCTGGAAGAAAGCAAGTGTGGACAACATACAATCTCAGATAGAAAGGGACCCTTAGGGAGTGCAAAGTTCATTCTATTTCATAGAAGAATCAGAAGCCCTGAGAAGAGAAATGGCTTCTTTCCCCAAGGTGGCAGAGCTAACATTAGCTCAAGAGTCTCTTGACATGCCATGCCATGTTCCGCACAGCATTCTGCTGCCTCTCTTTGGGGAACAAGTCTCTAGTTCCAGAACATCTACATACAAGAGTTATTAAAAGAAATCTATCACCAAACAATCACAGTTACTGAAAATCCCTATTCACTGCTCAGTCTGATAGGTAAATTACCCAACTTTGATTTATGTAACTCATTATCATTGCACAGTCGCTGCAGTGATATGCTCCATTTGTCTCCTTGATCATTATGTGGTTGGTTTTCTCTGTCCTGAAAGCAAGACCTTAATAATAACCAGCAAGGGTAATACAATTAGCAAGATGTGGCATTAACGTGTGCAGTTGGCCTTTGTGTGTGCATGTGGGCATGCTTGTGTGTGTGTTGGGGAGGTGAGGGTGTTGAGAATGTTCAACGCAATAGGTAACTAAGCCCATCTTTTGGAGAGAGCAACTGCTTTCCCTCCTGACCCAGGAGAGGGATGGGATATATGAAATTTCTGTTTACATCCACAGACAATTCAATCAGGGAACCCTTGGATACAAGCTGGAGTGTGTGGGGCAAAGGAAGAGGGAATAATGTCGCTGTGGAAAGGAAGAGAAAGGATTGTGATAAATCTGTGGCAGATTTCAGAAGATGGTTGCCTGGTGACCTGGGGGATGAGGTCATTCATCCCAGCTCGCAGGAAGTCATTATTGCTCTTCTGATTGTATCTCTCCCTTGGGGGACATGTGACAGTGTTCAGGCTACAAATGCCCACCACTCTGGAGTGGATGATTCACTAACCTCAGCTGATTGAGGGGTTAAAGTGGAAGCGGGATGAACAGAATGCTCTCCTTGCCTTTCCTAGGTTTCACTGGAAGAGGCACTGTTTTGCGGGGGTGGAGGTGGTTAAAAAGGCAATTATCAATCAAACCAATGTAATTTTTTAAAAGTCTGATGTAATATCTGAAAATTCAATACAATTCAATTTGACAAATACTTATTAAAGGATACCCAATGGTTAAAAATAAGTGTATACTACACTGGAGCGTATGGATTATTTAGAGCAGAATAATCCAGGATTCCTGTCCTCAGAGGAGTTGACAGTCTATGAAGGCATAAGTCAATGGTCCAAGTGCCTGTAAGACAAAGTAATATATGATGAGTGATACAGGAAGCATCCAAGTATGGTAAGGCAGAGAGAATGGTTGAGGAAATTAGGAAGCTTCTTGGAGAATGAATATGTGAGCTGTATCATGAAAAACAGGTGGGTTTTGAATAAGCAGAGAAGGGCACTGGAGGCAGGAGGAACAGCACAGAAGTCAAGCAGTGGTTGGGAAAGCACAGGTGACTTTAGGGAGTAGAAACTCTCCAGGTCATCTAGAACCACAACAGCAGTAAGCTGTGAATGTGGTTTGGTATGGAACATGGGGACCAAGGTATCTGCCCTGAGTTTAGTGGGCTCTGGGTAATGACAGAATCTTCAACCATATTCTTGGGACTTTTTCTAACACAGAAACCATTTCAGTGATTGATTCCATCTGCTCTGCTAAATGATTGTTTCAGAAAATGAAATGCATCAACCCATTGCAAATGACATATTTAATTCTATGCCCCTCACAGCTCTTATTAGATGAGTTTTCAAGCACACACCCCTTGCAGCCTTATCTACAATGGTAATATTGAGTTATTCATGAGTCCAAAGACTTGTAAAGTATTGCTGTGAGGTAAGTGTTTGCAATAACAGAGCAGCATAATTTTTCTCTGTTACTAATAGGGTACGGGAGGATAATAAAAATAAGAATTATTTAAGTTTCTTTCAGGGACCCCAAGGAGAATAAAGAGGCCACACTTTCTCTCATGTCTGCTACTTGGAGAGAAATGGGAGCCAGGACAAAGACTCAAAGACTTCTTCGCCGCTTTCCCCAGGGCTCCCATTGATTGTGCGGAAGAGCTGCCTTTGGGGCATCTGCTTTCCCAAGCAATCAATGCAACAACAGAGTGAGAAATGAGTAACAGCAACTGCTTAGCATCCATTCTTCCTTGTAATTAGTATCACGTGGCTGCACAGGCAGCCAGGAGCTGTCTGGTGGAGAAATGCTCATTCAGGGAAACCAAGCAACAAACAAACAGACACGAAAATGTGTTTGCACACAATTCTTGGAAAATGCAAAAGGGAAAGGGCTTACCTCAAAGCTGTCTATAACTGAATTATTACTGGAGGTTTATGTTTGGTGTTTTTTTTTTTTCTTTTCCTCTGACAAATCAGCTCATATATTTTCTTGCAACTGAGACAAGCACTGTTTTAATTGTTCCATTAAAAGAGGTGTTGAAATGTTACTAATTGTCAAATGCAATTAAGTGTAGCAACATGTCACAGGTAAATTAATGAGAAGCCAGGTGCTTGGGGGGTGGTGCTTAGCATTCAAGGGGATGGGAATAATTGTAAGCCTTCCTGGAGGTGACTCCCGCTTGCCTAACCATGGAGCATTATGCACTGAACTGGTCCCTGATCACAGCTTTTAAGTGTTTTTGACTCATCAGTGGCCATTTGCTGTGAGTCGTTTTTAGCTGCTCTGTCTCTCAAAGCTTGATGGTGATGCTGTGAGCAGGGTGTTGGTAATTTTAAAAGGAAAAGACAATTGTTTTTCTTGAACAATCCAGATAAAGGGAACAGTATTTGCAAAGAATCCAGAGGCTTACATCTGGAACTCTCTGTCCATCACCCTTCACGTGCCGTGACAGAGATAGAGGGCAACCATAGTGCCTGATTGTCCCATGAAGACATGTTGTGAAACCAGATGTCTCCCAAGATAAAAGCCTAAGATCAGCTGGAAAACACAGAGAGCTACAGAGAGCTGCACCCATAAGGTTAGAAGTGCCTTATGGACATGGTGCTGTTGTCTCAGTAGGTTAGTTAGGTTTCACATCCCTTCATTTGATTTCCTATTTATTTGTTTATTCTTTCCACATGCTATGTGCAGTGGAACACACAGAAATATAAAACATGACCTTATGCCCTCTGCTTTCATTTTCAACTACAGTCACGCACCACATAATGATATTTCAGTCATTGACAAACCACATATGCAACATTGGTCCCATAAGATTATAAGGGAGCTGAAAAATTCCCGTTGCCTAGTGACATAGCTTTCATAACATCATGGCTCAACACATAACTTTTCCACATTTAGATACATTTAAATACACAAATGCTTACCATTATGTTACAGTTGTCTGTAGTATTCAGCACAGTAACATGCGGTACAGGTTTGTAGCCTGGGAACAATAGGCCATACCATGTAGCTTAGGTGTGTAGCAGGCTACACCATGTAGGTTTGTAGATGTATGCTCTATGGTGTTTGCGCAATGACAAAATGGCCTAAAGATGCATTTCTCAGAATATGTTCCTGTTGTTAAGTGGCACATTAAATGTATCTTATCTAGATTAAGTACACACATCTTCAACTAGCTAGTAAGCTGTTGACAGTAGGTACTGGGCCCTATTCTTTGAACCTGAAACACCTAGCACAGTGCCTGGCACATATTAAGAACTCAGTAAGTATTTAATGAATAGACAAAAATAGAAGAGCAAGGCAGGAAAGGAAATTTCTCCTCGGGAAGAGGGTACACTAAGTTAGGTAGAAATGTCAAAATTTCCGTGGCAGGTGGTGCAAGAAGGAATTAAAAGGCTCAGAGAAGTGGGCATGTTATAATGGATATAATATGTAAGGCTGGAAAATGTACCAGATGACTATGTTCCATGGAAAGTTTCAGAGGTAACGATAAGAAATGCAATGTTGAGAGAGACACTAGGATCACTAAGGTCACTGATGGTTTCCTCTGTAGACCAGGGCTGGCTATAGGAGATACTGTTATAGAAATGGGCTCATTAATGTCAATGGTGATGATAATACCCTGAGAAAATCGCAGCTAAGTGGTAGTACCTAACAGTCAGATTCCAGGTTGGTGCAACAAAGTTACAATGGAATCCAAGGGTTCCTGGTCTGCAGAGAGTTATGGAGCTGTTAATAGAACACAGCACCCCCTAAAGGCAAAATATACACGCAGCTAATATGAGTCATGCCTAATCTGTACAATAGAAAAAAAAAATAGGGATGAATGATTAGGAGGCAGATAGCAGTTACTCCAAGAAAATATCATGATTCCTTGCTCAGTTTTCAGATTTCATTTGTTAGGTCTGAAATCCATTGACTGAAGGGGAGACTAGATTCCCAGGAGGAATCCTGGGAACACCACAGTGTACACATTATTGAGTCTACCAGTCTTTCCCCACAGGGATTGCAGCCATTTGCTCCACTGGGGAAAGAGAAATACTTAAACAGTTTAAGAACTCTTGGGCAGAAGACCTGAGTAGCTCTTGTACTTGAAAACTGAGAAAGTCACCATGCCTCACAGATATAGAAGGAGTGTATGGAAGCTAGGTAATAAATAGAGTTTGGGACCAGGCCTGGCTCATAATGGGTCAAACAGGTCTTCAGACACACCAAATGGCACTTTCTCTGATCCCTGCATGTATAACAGGAATAGACACACTTGGTAGTTGGCGTATCCCTCCATTAGGTCATTGGCCTGAGGGCTAAGAGTTATTGCAGTGGGGGAACACCAAGTGAAGGCATCTGAATCTGCCACCACTCCCACTCCAGGCGAAGACAATAAATCACGGTAAATATGACATCCCAGTGGAAATAACAGAAATTAGTGCTGCTCTTAAAGAACTAAAGGATTTAGGCGTTATAATTTCATCATTATCTCCATTTACTTCACGAATCTGGCATTTATAAAAACAGACGGATTCTGTAGGATAACAATGAATTATCAAAAATTCAACCAAGTAGTAAATCCAATTGTAAATGCCTTTTGCTGTAGCAGATTAAAATGTCTTTGGGCACACTATGTGCAGATATTGACTGGAGAATGTGTTCTTTTACCTTTACAAAAAAAAAAAAAAAGATAATCAAAACAATTCATTTTCTGTTGAATGGGTATTGATACATATATCTATGGTTTTGTTCCATCCTCTTCCATCCTTGGTCATAATATAGTCTAAAGAGACCTTGATTGTTTCGACAACCCAAATAAATCACACTGATCCCCTATATTGATGGCATCCTGCTAATCAGAGTGGATGAGCATTGGAGGCCTTGGTAAGACACATGCACTCCAGAGGGTAGTAGATAAACTCCATGAAGATTTAAGTGCTCTTTAGATGAGTAAAATTTTTAGAGATCTAAGATTAGAGTTTGCTGGGATGCTCTCTTTTAGACAAAAGGCAATTTATTGTGTTTTACACTTCCCATCATGAAGAAAAACATAGAATATCTATTTGAATTCTGGTGGAAGGTATTTCACACTTTGAGATATTGTATAGCTCAGATACCAGGTGACAGGAAAGGCTGTAAGTTTTGAGTGAACTGAGAGTAGGAAAGAATTTTCCAGTGGATTCAGGCTGGTCCTGTTTCAATCATGCAGACCTGATTCTACTATAGGTGCCGTTGGTGGGAAAAGATGTACTGTAGAGTCTTTAGAAAGTCCAGTGAGAATTCAACACAGTACTGGAAGTCCTAGCTAAAGCAATCAGGCAAGAAAAAGAAATAAAAGGAATCCAAATTGGAAAAGAGGAAGACAAATTGTCTCTTTTTGCAGATGACATAATCTTACATACAGAAAAGCCAGAACACCCCACCAAAAACTTCTTAGAACTGACAAATTCAGTAAAGTTGCAGGATACAAAATCAACTTAGAAAAATTAGTAGGGTTTCTATACACCATTAATGAACTAGCTGAAAAATAAATCAAGAAGACAATTTCATTAACAATAGCTCTTTTAAAATACCTAAAAATAAATTTAACCAAGGAGGTGAAAGACCTCTTCAAGGAAAACTACAAGACATTGGTGAAAGAAATTGGAGAGGGCACAAACAAATGGAAAGACAACCCTTGCTCATGGACTGGGAAGATTAATATAATTAAAATGACCATATTATCCAAAGCCATCTATAGATTCAATGCAATCCCTGTAAAAACAGCCAGGACATTCTTCACAGAAATAGAATAAAACAATCCTAAAATTCATATGGAACCACAGAAGAGCCCAGGTAGCCAAAGCAATCCTAAGCAAAAAGAACAAAGCTGTAGGCACAATGCTACCTGACTTCAAAATATACCACAAAGCTATAGTAACCAAAACAGCATAGTACTGGTATAAAAAACAGACACATAGACCAATGGAACAGAATAGAGAACCCATAAATACATCTATCTATCTACAGCCAACTGATTTTTGACAAAGACACTAAGAATATACATTGTTGAAAGGATGTCCTCTTCAATAAGTGGTGTTGGAAAAACTGAATATGCATCTGCAGAAGAATGAAACCAGACTCCTATTTGAGTTGATAATCAACTCAAAATGTATTAAAGATTTAAATGTAAGGGCCAAAACCATAAAACTACTAGAATAAAACGTAGGGTGAACACTCTAGTACATTGGTCTAGGCAAAGATTTTTTGAGTAAGACCCCAAAAGCACAAGCAACGAAAGCGAAAGTAGACAAACAGAACTATATTAAACTAAAAAGCCTCTGCACAGCAAAACAAAACAAAACAAAAACAATGAACAAAGTGAAGAGATAACCTGTTGAATAAGAGAAAATATTTGCAGACCCTTCATCTGGCAAGGGACTGATAGCCAGATTACAAGAAACTCAAACAACTCAACAGCAAAAAATCAAAATAATCCCATTAAAAAGAGGGCAAAGGATATGAATAGACATCTCAATAGAAGACATACAGATGGCCAACAGGTATATGAAAAGAGTGCTCAACATCACTAATCATGAGGGAAATGGAAATCAAAACCACAATGAGATATCCTGTATCATGACTGATTATGAAAAAGACTAAAAATAACAAATAGTGTTGAGAATGCAGAGATAAAGGAGTTCTTATGCACTGTTTATGGGAATGTAAATTAGTACAGCCATTATGAAAAGAAGTATGGAGGATTCTCAAAATACTAAATATAGAACCACCATATGATCCAGCAATCCTCCTACTAGGCATTTATCCAAAGGAAAATAAATCAGTATGTCAAGGGGATATCTGAACCCCCATATTCATTGTAGCACTATACACAATAGCTAAGATATGAAATCAACCTAAGCGTCCACCAATGGATGAATGAATAAATACATTTGGTATATATACACAATGAATTACTACTGAACCATAAGAAAATAAAATCCTGTCATTTACAGAAACATGGATGGAACTGGAGGTCATTATGTAAAGTGAACTAAACCAGACACAGAAAAACAAATATTGCATGTTCTCCCTCATATATGGGAACTAAGAATGTTGAGTTCAAGGAGGTAAAGAGTTAAATGATAGTTACCAGAGAATGAGAAGGGTGTGTGTGTGTGGTGTAGGGGAGGGAGTGTGTAGGGATGAAGAAAGGTTGGTTAATGGGTACAAACATTAGTTAGATAGAAGGAATAAGTTCTAGTGTTCCATAGCATAGTAGACTGACTATAGTTAATGATGTATTGTGTATTTCAAAACAGTTAGAAGAGATTTGAAATTTCTCCAACATAAAGAAATGATAAATGTTCAAGGTAATCCTAAATACTAAATCAGGATACCCTAAATAACCTGATTTGATCATTACACATTATATGCATGTATCAAAATATCACATCTACCACATGAATATGTACAAATATTATCTATCAGGAAGGAAGGAAGGAAGGAAGGAAGGAAGGAAGGAAAGAAGGAAGGTGGGAGAGAGGGAGGGAGGGAGGAAGGAAGGAAGGAAGGGAGGGAAAGGAAAGGAATTAGTTCAATGAGAGAATCACCACATAGATACCTGGAATTCTTGGACAAGGCTGTGTTATCTATAACACAGAATTACATACCATTTGAAAAACAGCTCATAAAGTGTTGCTGCTCCCCATAGGGCTGGAATGCTTGATCATCAGATATTAAGTTACCATGCATTTGGGATTGGCCATCATGAGCTAAGTTTGTTCAGAACCATCAAGTCATAATGTCAGGAGGGCCTAGCTTTGTCACGATGGAAGTGATGTATCTAGATCTGTACACAGACAGGACTAAAAGGCACAAGCAAGCTGCACTATCAGGTGGCCCAGGTCTCATGACCTCTGCCACAGTTATACCAGAACCTTTTCCTCAGCTCACACATGCGGCTACATGTGTTATTCCTTATGACCTGTTGATGAAGGAAGAAAAAAACCTGATTGTGACTCATAGATGGGTTGACTTGGTTGTGGGTATGTTTGGTAGCTGAACTATAGCTCCACTCAGGGTGAGATTGAAATGGGAGAAAATCTTCACAGTGGGAAGAGCTAAGGAAGCCCACCTAGTCATCTATTTTGCATGTAAAAACAAGTGTTCCAAAGCTAGAATATATATGGACTCATGAGTTATGGGGAGTGGGTAGGCTGGCTAAGTAGGAGTTTGGATATAAAAAGATTGGGGCTGGGCACAATGGCTCTCGCCTGTAATCCCAGCACTTTGGGAGGCCGAGGTGGGAGGATCCCCTGAGGTCAGGAGTTCGAGACCAGCCTGGACAACATGGTGAATCCCCGTCTCTACTAAAAATACAAAAATTAGCTAGGCATGGTGGCAGCGCCTGTAATCCCAGCTACTAGGGAGGCTGAGACAGGAGAATTGCTTGAACCCGGGAGGCGGAGGTTGCAGTGAGCCAAGATTGTGCCACTGCACTCCAATCTGGGTGACAGAGCAAGACCCTGTCTCAAAAAAAAAAAAAAAAAAAAAAAAAAGGAGAGAAGAAAACAGAAAAAAAAAAAGGATTGGAAGATTGGGACAAGGAGGTATGGGATGGGGCATGAAGTTAGACATATGGAAGCAGGTCTAAAGAGTGAAGATTTTTATATCACATTTTTTATGCCTATTGGGGCACATTCTACTACAGAACAGATATTACGGAACCAAGTATGCTCAAAGGATCTATCATTGGCCACTCCTGTGTCTGCACAATGGACCAATGAATATGAGTCATGCTGGCAGAGTTGGAGGCTGCCCATGAGCACAGCAGCATGAGCACCCAAGGCTGATTTATCTACTGTCACTGTCTAATGACCAACCTGCTAGCAACAGAGAACAACAGATTCAACACCATCTCTCAAGGAGAACAACTGGCCACTTGGTGGCAAGTTGACTATATCGGATCTCTTCTACTTTGGAAGAGGCAGCACTTTATTTATTTATTTATTTTTCCTTCAACTTTTATTTTCAGTTCTGGGTTACACGTGCAGGATGTGCAGATTTGTTACACAGGTAAATGTGTGCCATGGTGGTTGGCTGCACATATCATCCCATCACTTAGGTATTAAGTCCAGCATTCACTAGTTATTCTTCCTGATGCTCTCTTCCTCCTCACCCACCTCTGACAGACCCCAGTGTGTGTTGTTCCCTGCCATGTGTCCATGTGTTCTCATCATTCAGCTCCCACTTATAAGTGAGAACATGCAGTGTTTGGTTTTCTGTTCCTGTGTTAGTCTGCCAAGCAAGGATAAAGGCTTCCAGCTCCATCCATGTCCCTGCAAAGGACAAGATCTCAGTTCCTTTTATGACTGCATAGTATTCCATAGTGCATGTGCACATTTTCTTTATCTAGTTCTAGCACTGGTGGGCATTTAGGTTGATTCCATGTCTTTGCTGTTGTGAATAGGAGCAACACTTTACCTTGACATGAATATACTCATATTCCAGATATGGATTTGCCTGTCATGCCAACAGGATCACAGCCAGCATCAGTACTGGAGGCTCATAGAGTATCTAATCCACTGGCACAGGATTTCACAAAACATGGCATCAGTACATGGGACATACTTTACTGCCAAAGAGTTGAGCTAGTGAGCACTTGACGGGGAGTCTGCTGATCATATCACATAATACACCACCTAAAAGTGCTGGCCTGATAGAGTGATGCAATAACCTACTCAAAGCACACAGTAGTGCCATCTCAGGGGATGTGGCACTATCTTTCAGGAAACAGCATATACCTTAAATTAAAAAAATTTATACAGTGCTATGCACCTAATAGGTAGCATTCATACGTATGGAAACCAAATGGTAGAAACCAGAGCCCCACTCCTAGTGAGTCACTTGGGGAACATGGGCTTCTCATCCCCACAACTCAGGGCTCTGCATATATAAAAGTTCCCCTTTCTTTCTTTCTTTTTTGAGATGGAGTCTCGCTGTTTTGCCAGACTGGAGTGCAGTGGTGCGATCTTGGCTCACTGCAACCTCCACTTCCCAGGTTCAAGCGATTCTCCTGTCTCAGCCTCCTGAATAGCTGGGACTACAGGCACACGCCACCATGCCCAGCTAGTTTTTGTATTTTCAGCAGAGACGGGATTTCACCATGTTGACCAGGATAGTCTCGTTATCCTGACCTCGTGATCCGCCGGCCTTGGCCTCCTAAAGTCCTGGGATTACAGGTATGAGCCATCGTGCCTGGCCTCCATTTTCTAAAGGAAAAAATACTGCTGCCAAGGGACACAGCAGGAGTCTGGCTGAATTTTAAACTATTACTGTTTTGGCACTTCAGACTCATTGTGCCCAGGAACCAGCAGGCAAGAAAAGGAGTCACTAGTTGGCTAGAGTGATTTACTCTGGTAAGCAGGAAGAGGTAGGGCTGCTAGGAGCAGAAAGAATTAGGTTTGGTACTCAGATGATCCACTTGGGCATCTTTTGAGACTCTCTTGACCAATTTTAGAAGGATGTGCAGCAACCTTGGCCTGAGGAGGGCATGGTAACCAGGAGTTCAGATCCTTTTAGGGTCTAGCTCATGCCACCAATAGGACAGCAAGAGCAGCAAGGGTACTAGTTGAGAGTAAGGGGATCTATGATGGATAACAGAGGATGGTGAGAATGTCAGTTGTAGCTTCAAAGCCAATTGCCATGGTCGGGACTGCAGGTCATCCCACTGAACTTCATCTTCCCTCCCCAACAAGGGGTTTACAAGAATGCTGGAGGAACTGCTCCTAGGACTTTGGTGAAGAAGTGGATCCAAATGGTGTAAGAAGTGCACTGTGGCACGGCTGTGATATGTTGCTCAGATCCCCTTTTGGGAATGAAGAATTAATTACCCCAGCTGCTGTGGTGGGTGCTGCTGGCAGTCATCAGCACTTTGAGGGGGATTGTCTCAACTTGAGAAAACAGCCTCAGTTGAGGTCATGCCTTCTTCCAGGGGCCGCCCACATGCAATGACTTCTCATCATGGGAATATAACAGCTCAGCCCATTCACCTCCAATGCAGGATAACTCTGAAGGGACATTTGAGCTCCAGAACTTTCTGTGAATCTGCTGAAGCTGTCATTAGACCCACATCATATCTCAACTTCTCCTTCTGCCCAAACCTGTTTTCTTCCTCTCTTCTATTGGTTTGAATCATGAGAAATCTTTAAATGACATCTCTGTCTCATATTCTGCTTGCTGGGATACTCTACTGCAAATACCTATCTTGCAAATTCCACCACTATTATTACCATCATTGGGTTGCCCTTCTCTCCACAGTCCACATTCCTTGCTGCCTGTAACACTCAATAGCAAATAATTTCTTCCTATGTTATAATTATGATCTAGTTTACCCTGTGGTTTCAGGCCTTGCTCAAAGGACCATCACCAAGGAAGCTTCCCTGATTGATCTTTTTCCATTCTGATCCAACTTTAAAATGTGGGTCCCACGTCCCCATCCTCTGGTGTTCTGTACCCTCTGGTATTGTGTTTGTTGCATTACAGTGCAGTGACTGTTTATGAGTCTGAATTTCTTCCTCCACAGTGAACTCCTAAATGCTGAGGACACGACCATGCCATTTTCCTCTTTCCAGCCCTGGTACCTAACACCATGCCTGACTCATTGTGGCCTCTCAATCCATGTTTGTTGCAGAATGAAATATATTTGGATTTTACTGCTGGGAAAACAAGGACAGGCAGTCTGAACAGAGTTGTCATCATTGTCTAATTATTCTTGGGTGTGTACCTGCTTATTCAATTTAATAGAAAGTTCCTGACATTGCAGAGAGGTTCTTTTTCATTTGCAAGTAATTTTTCTATCTTCCTATGGAGCGTGGTGCTCTCTTTTTCTCTTCTTTTCTCAGTAGGACCTGAGTAAACACTAATAGACTCACTGTAACAGGAGTGCAGAACAGAGCCTGGGTTGGCCCCAGGCAAAGTTGCAAAACAGAAAACATTTATCTTCAGTTCTTTACCATTTCTTTTCTGTGTTCTTTTCCCACTTTCTGCACTCCATTATCTCTGCTATTTCATTCTCCTCAGAAAGCTTAGGTGTAGGAAAAGGACTGATTTAGTCATTTATAGCTTGGTGTGACTTTAAGTCAGTATACTGTCTCTTCCTGGAGTACTTGCACTTTTGCCTCACTTTTGATTCAAGAACAAAAGTCTCCATAAAAAGTCTAAAGGGCTCCCTACCTTCGCATCAGAGTATCTGTTTTTGTTTTAAATTGCATTTTTGAAACATAGTGCCATTATTTGACTCATATCTTCTTCCCCCTTGTATTGTATCCTCAAGGAGGGTAGGGACCTGTTTCTGTTTTGTTTTTGGCATTGTATCTCAGCACTCAGTATAGTGCTTAGTATACCATGAGTAATTTATAAATAATGACAAATACATATCTATAAATAATTGTATTCATATAAGTAAATTTATAAATAATGGTTGAATAGTTGGACAGGTGTTTTAGAAGTAGGTGGAGAAGCTCTGCCCCAGAGGTTCCCACTGAGCTTACATCATCTGGCTCTCACCTCCTGTTTGCTCTGGGGATACGCCCCTCACTATTTCTTACGTGAACCTTCCACATTACCAGCAGCAATGGGTGGGAAGAGTAGGAGAGGCTGAAGCATGAGGAAAATTGTCAGTTCTGAAGCCCCAGGAAGAAGCCCCTGCTGGGTGTCCAGCAGGGTGAAGATACTAAAGCATGGCAAGCATGGGACGCTTTACTTGGGAAGAGCCCTAGACGTCTTCCAGCTCAAGGGACTGAGACATACAGAAGTTAGGGGACTTAAACAGGGCCACTGTGTTCATTTGCTAGAGCTGCCATAACAAATTGCCATAGACTGGGTGACTTGTACAACAGAAATAGATTTTCTCATAGTCCTGGAAGCTACAGGTCTAAGATCAAGGTTGTCAGGGTTGATAACCTCTGAGGCCTCTCTCCGTGACTTTAGACAACTGTCTTCACATGGGTTCCTCTGTGTGTATCTGAGTCCTAATCATTTTTCTTTTTCTTTTGTTTTTGAGATGGGGTCTCACTCTGTTGCACAGGCTGGAGGGCAGTGGCATGATCTCAGCTCATTGCAACCTCTGCCTCCTGGACTCAAGTGATTCTCTTTCTTCAGCCTCCTGAGTAACTGGGATTATAGGCACACACCATCACACTCGGCTAATTTGTGTATTTTTAGTAGAGTCAGGATTTCTCTATGTTAGCCAGGCTGGTCTCAAACTCCTGACCTCAAGTGATCCGCCTGCCTCGGCATCCCAAAGTGCTGGGATTACAGGCATGAACCACAAATCTTTTATTCTTACAAGGACGCCAGTCACAGTGGATTAGAACCCAGTCATATAACCCAATTTAAACTTAATTACCTCTTTAAAAGTCCTATCTCCAAACACAATCACATCAACATATGTGAGTCAGGACATCAACATATGATTTTTGGGGGAACAGAATTCAGCCCATTATAGTCACCAGGCAAACAGAGGCAGTGTAGACCAAGGGTTAAATGTGCTATGTGTAGAGACAGACTAGATTTGGAAATATGACACTGCCACTTAAAATCAGGTGGTCCAATTTTTCAATCTCTTGGTACCTTAGTTTCCTCTTCTGTTAAATAAAAATAAAAATAATTATGGCAACAATACAATGTGTGGATACTGCCAGTACTTAATAACTTAATAACTGCCAGTAGTAGTAACTATTGAGTTTGTGTTGTTACCGTTGTTATTATTAGTTTCCTTTCCTTTCTTTGTTATTATTCATTTTATTTTATTTTATTTTTTGAGCCAGAGTCTTGCCCTGTCATCCAGGCTGGAATGCAGTGGCAAGATCCCGGCTCACTGCAACCTCCACCTCTCAGGTTCAGGTGATTCTCCTGCCTCAGCCTCCCAAGTAGCTGGGACTACAGGTGTACACTACTATGCCTGGGCAATTTTTGTATTTTTAGTAGATATGGAATTTTGTCACGTTGGTCAGGCTGGTGTTGAACTCCTGGACTCGAGTGATCCACCAGCCTCAGCCTCCCAAAGTGCTGGGATTACAGGCATGAGCCACTGCTCCCTGCCTATTAGTTTCCTTTTCGGTAAAATAGGGCTAATTGAAGTGCCCACCTACTTCTTAGAGCTGTGAGGATTGCATGATATAATGAATAGTGAAGAGCTTATATATCCTCTGGCACAGGGCAAGACCTCAAAAAATATTAGTTGTGGTCATTGTCTTCATGAGACAAGAACCAGTTTTCCAAAATACTGTAGCTTCCTTTCATGCCACTAAGTAGAATCTGATATAGCAAAATTGTCTCTATATTTCATAAGATGCAAATTTTCTTATTTGATTAGTTTTCAAAAGAAAAGTCACCTATTTTATGGAGAAGCTCTTATATCAATTTTTCAAACCTGAAATGAAGCAACACAGTAGCACACACAACTTGCAGCTATAATTTTTTTAGCTATGGGGAGGTGAGATCCGCGTTTTGAATTACATAGTAAAAAAAATGTTCCGGTTCAATGTGGGTGATTAACTGTTTGATATCTTGTCAGGCTTTGACAGTTCTCCCTCTGTTTTACACCTCTTACTATGTCTCATGTAATTAAGAAATGGTACTGAGTTCTTGTCATCCACCATTAAGGACTAGTCACAGATAGTTTCATAACATCTGCTTTTTGCAACCTTCTAATTATCCATAAAAATCTGGCAGAGAGACCTGACAGTTTATCCAGAACATAGAATATGAATGCAAAATAAGGTCTTTGCTTCTACATACAGAGTGATGGTATAAAACAGATACTATCTAACCTCTTATTTTGCATGCAGCTATGTTGCCTGTTAAAATGAGAGTTAGGTGCATGTCTTCTCAATAAAGACTCAATTTTAAAAAGCATTTTTTGACAAACTGAATGTGGGTCAGGAATACACTAATGGTGCTGTGTCAGAATCTGTTGTCAGTTGCTGCCCAATTACTCTCCTTACAACCCATTCAAAAACAGTTACTTCCCTCCCCTTACCTGCAAGCTTTGAGCTGCCCATGCCCTGAAAGGAAGAACTGAGGAACTCTTGACTGGTCCAGATGTTTGCCTCTAGCAAGGTCAACTCTCAGCCTCCTGTTGCTTGTTTGTGGTAGTGGGTGCCTGTCTTGTCCACCAACAGGCCTGGCTTTCTGATTCATTACCTGACCTTGGTTCTGGGAAATGCACCTTCTGAACTCTTACACTGTGTGTCTTTAGTCTGTTGAAACACTATATTGTTTTCACTTTTGGCCATAGCATGTCTTCTTTCTACCTACACCTTCAAAATCCATTTGGACCCCTGAATAACTTTTTTTTTTCTGCCCTTTGGTTTTAAATCCACAGATGCCTAACTAAACATTTTCTTTTTCTTTTGAGGCAGAGTCTCGCTCTGTCCCCGAGGCTGGAGTGCAATGGTGTGATCTGAGCTCACTGCAACCTCCACCTCCCTGATTCAAATGGTTTTCCCGCCTCAACCACCTGAGTAGCTGGGACTACAGGCATGCACCACCATGCCCAGGTAATTTTTGTATTTTTAGTAGAGACAGGGTTTCACCATGTTGACCAGGCTGGTCTTGAACTCTTGACCTCAGGTAATCCGCCTGCCTCAGCCTCCTAAAGTGCTGGGATTACAGGCACGAGTCACTGTGCTCAGCCTGAACATTTTATTTTAGACTTCTACTTTGTTAAGATCTAGTCCTTCTGTGTCTTATAATTTCCTTATGGCTATGACTTCACAGCCTTGCCTCAACCCTGCTTGTCCTGCTGTCTTTTCTTTTCTCTGTTTAGTAGGGGGAAAACAATCCTCTACCCTTTTAGGTTCAGTGACTGGGACCCACAAATCAAATTAATAAATAGCAGATTAACAGAAGAAGAAAACAGATTTAATTGAGTGGATATGCACAGAAGTTCATAAAGAAATGTGAAAGAAGGAAGTTAGAATTTGGAACTTATATACTATCTTAACAAAGGGTAATAAAATGTGGAGAAAAAGCTAGACAAGGGAAAAGGAGTTTTGGCTCCTGTGGTGGGGGTAAGCTGTGGGAAGATGATTAGAAAATGCATGGTAATTAAAAGCTGTGTAATGAGGTCTGTTATGCAGATAAGTCATCTCAGGTAATAAGTGTTGCCTCTAGAACAGTTATCTTTCTGGTACAACACAGGGAGGCACCCTTACAAATGGAAATTTATGTTACCTTTAAAAACAAAAAAATTATGTTGTTTTTAGGCAGTTAAGGGGAGGGAAAAGAACTTTTCCTATGTCTTCTTCTTCTCACTTGCCTTCAGGTCAAAATAATTCTCTTGCCAAGTTGGTATATTTGAGATGGCATGTTCTGATTCTCTTCAGTATCCTACTACAATTGAGATGCATAAAAATAATTATTTTCATATTTATTATTCATGAAGTACTAAAATGACTTTGAGAGGTAGGGATTTTGTTTTGCCTTGTAACATTTTACAAACTGAAGTACAGATTTACTGTTTTGCTGAAGGCCACAGACACTGGATTTGAACCCAAATCTATCCTGCTTCAGCTTAAGTTCTTCCCACCCAGTCACTAACTTTCTGATCCAGCATCACTGCTTGGCATGTTCATTTATTGATGGTGTTCATTTCTCCAGTAAACACTGGAAAAGACAAGTAGCTAAACATTATAAATATTCTAAACAATGTATTGAATACTTAATTTTTAAATTTTATCAGCTCTACAGATTCCATTCTCAAAATAAAAAAAAAAAAAAACATAAAAAGAATGAAAGCACTGAGTTTTAGAGTGATGATAAATCCACATGGTAAATTTAATGAGAGAGAAGTAGCTTCTCAGCACAGCAATAAAGTGGCTTGTTAGAAACAACACTAGACTAAGAGGCAGAAGAACTGGGTCAGTTTAAGGCCTGGCCCAGAATCTTGACTTTTGGTAAATTACTTCGCTCCTTTCTTCTTAAATCTTGAAAATTGCTCACTAACTTTAGGTCTGGATTTCCTGGCAGCCAAAGTATACTCATGGTTTCTTGCTCCAGATGAGTGGTCACTTGTCAAACTACTTGAAGTTGCTTTCTCTCAGTTTCTGGGTCACAAACATTTCATTTCTCAGTAATCTACCTCACGTATTAGGTGTTGGGGGCACTTTTACTATTCTAAACCACTGGTGTTTCCTGAATAGGGATCACTCAGGACATTTTCACATTCAGAAAAGGCCCCATCTTCTTCATCATTTGTCAGAGCCTCTGCTGCTGTGACAAGCCAAGTATACCCTCCTGTGGCCTTTTCTGGGCCTCTCCTGTTTCCCCAGATTGGCTAAGATACCAATGACTTGAAAGAGAAGCCAAAGGAAAAGGAGAGACACCAAGATGAGATCTGAGTCTGAGTCTCCTGCTAAACTGAGAGGAATAGTGTAGGAGAACGGGATTTTGAATCTTGAGCCCCCTAGGTCTTTGCTATTCACCGTGTGGTCCAGGCACCACAGTAACATCACTTGGGAGCTGGTGATAAGTGCTGAATCTAAGGTCCCACCCCACATGTGCTGAATCAGAATCTCCATTTTTACAAGATTCTCAGGTAAATTGTATACACATTAAAGTTAAAACAAAAAAAGCATCATTGATTCATGAATCCATAGCAACTTTCCAAATTAGCTCTGAGTGGCAAGAAATATTTAATAGAGCTCCCGTGGAGGGGCATGGGAAAGTTGCTGCCATTGCTGGCAAGGACTTGACTCAGGAAGGAGGGAGCCTGGATCTAATTGCAGTAGACAAATTGACTCAGCTAAAAGCCAGGCATTCAGGAGGGCAAAGTGGAGTGATGTGGGCTTCTGAGGTGAGGCCATTAACAGTTGGATTATAATGCAACGTGCCATAATGGCATAGTAATGAAATGTAATTGATATGGTTCTGTTATTAAAAGGAACACTTTCTTTATTCAAGGCTTTCTTCCTTCTTAGAAGGCAGATGGTCATAGGGTGAGGTAATGAGACAAAAGGAACTCATTCTGTAAAAAGTCTTAGTTTCTCCTTTGGCCTGCTTTTGGTCCATTTTCAGGTGAGAACCTCCCTTATGCTGGCAACTTTGCCAGGTGAGTGTTCTCCAGCCACAAACTTCGTACTTTAAAATTAGCTGGATACTTACAGGAGGGAGCGGTAATATTAAGCCAGGTGTCCAAGGGGTCCAGGTGACATAATGGTCCCCAGTCTCATCTCTGAAAGGTCTTGGGGAGTGAGCTGCAGCCTGGGGATGACACTCCTGGTGTCAGAGCTGCCTCAACTTTGGAAATTTCTTTGATGGAACCAGCAGGATGGGGCTTCAGCAAGAAGCTGCTTCTCCATTGCTAAGCTCAGTGCCCATGCCACAGCAACATGATTGCATCCTCCTCCCTGATCACTGGTTTGCTATTTCTTGCTTGATTTCTATTGATTGTTCTACTTTCTTGTGTGCTCAAAACTTTTTTTTTGGCCGGGCACAGTGACTCACACCTGTAATCCCAGCACTTTGGGAGGCCAAGGCAGGCAGATCACCTGAGATCAGGAGTCCAAGACCAGCCTGGCCAACACAGCCAAACCCCGTCTCTACTAAAAATACAAAAATTAGCCGGGTGTGATGGTGCACGCCTGTAGTCCCAGCTACTTGGGAGGCTGAGGCAGGAGAATTGCTTGAACAAGTTTTTTTTTTTCTTTATTAGCTCTTCACCAGTTTCTTTCTCACCAGTACTTTTCACCTGCCTTCAGAAAAATAAAGTAAAAATTTGAAATGACACTTACTCTGGAAAAATTGTTGTATCTTTGTCATTGATCTCATGACAATTTTGAGAAAGAAAACTCTCAAGGCTCCCTACAGTATGACACGTATACTAAATGTAAAGCTAAACAAAGCAATGAAAACTCTCCTAAAAGAAAAGTGATGGGAGGACAAGGTAATTGTGATAAAAGTTAAGGTTGACCTAAGGGTGTGACCAAATTGCACAGTAAGTTTAATGCCGGATTTCTGGCAGCCAAAGGTGTGCCTATGCTTACTTATTCCAGCTGAGTGGGCACTAGATAAACTTCTCAAAGATACTTTTACTTGATACTGAGATTACCATCATCAGTAATATTTTTGAGTGCATGAAATTTACTAGGCCTAGGCACTTGCTATCACCTTTGCATGCATTATCTTATCTAATTCTCACACTATCATTAAGAGATAGGATAGAGTAGTACCTCTAGGTGTGAACTCCAGAGTCGGGGAGCCCTAGGTTGGATCTTCGGCTACTCACAGGCTGTGTGACCTTGGGCTGGTCCCTTACCCTCTCTCATCCATAAAACAGAAATATCAGTCATACCTTAAAATGGCTGGGGACATTAAATGATTTAATATACCCAAAGCATGCAGTGTCTGGCTCTTAGTAAGTACTTGCCATTATTATCATTATTTCTATTTGACAGATAAGGAAATTGGGTCTTAGAGAGGTTAAGTGGCTGGCCCAAAGTCCCACAGTCATATCAAATTGGCACCAGATCTAATTTGACCCTTCTTAACCACTTCACATGTTGACTTAGAAGCTTTGGGCTGCTTGGCAACCTATTGGGTGCAAATAAGAAATTCCTCAGTGTTCCCCTTGAGCAGTTAATGTTCCATTATCTTTGGTGAGAGTTTCTCATCTACGGATTATCTTCAGGGAACTTCTTCCAGCTGTTTGGCTTGGTGAGTCCACTGGGACAGTATCTATTTTCAGTGTGACTTAAAGTTTAAATAATGTGGGAGTTGCATTAAACATTATAGCGTATGTTTGTTTATCTATGGATTCTATTTATTTATATTTATTCTGAGCCACCCATCTCTTCCCAAACACAATTGAAAATAGCAGAAATTTAAGTCAATTGCTTCTACATTTAAAGTCCACTTCAATATCACTTCACCTAGAAAGATGCTTGCCTTCTTGTTTTCCATGATCTCAGAATACACAGGTCTCCCTAGACCTGGTTGGTGATGTTGAGGGCCAATGTGGCTGTAATTCCCCCACTGCCCACCAGGTGTCCCACCGGTCCCTGCTATCTGACAGGCAGCAGGAAAAATGGCCATTTTCACCCATCCAAAGGGACCAAGGAGATGAAGGAGGATGGTGGAGAGATTGTGGGGAGGAGGTAGGGAGGATATGATAAGACTCCCAGATGCTGTTTCTTGTCTCCAGACAAAGAGAATTTTTCACATTAGTTTTCTTTGATGTGTAGGTGTCTCTCCAGAAAGCCCAGCCAGTTCCCTGCAATTTAGGAAGCTTTTATTTCCACTAATGAACTGGTGTCTGGCCAGGGCTTTTCATCTCCCAGCTTGAGGCTGGGGCTGCTGTCTGCCTCCTGTTCCTTTTGCCTGAGATACCCTGACAGCCTCCCTTCCCTCCTCAGCCTCTTCTTTTTCTTCCAGGTGCTGACTGAAAAAGAGACAAGAAAGAGACTGCCCCTTCTGCCTTCTAAGTTGGCTCAAATATCCCCTGAATCAAGGGAGTACCAGTGTGTAACTGTGGCACCAACTAGCCCTCTTGCCCACATTAACCTTATTTGTCCAGATTATTAGTGGTACTATGGTAGAAATATTTCCTCTTTGCTCTTAGGTAAGACTGTCATTTGCTTCTCTTGCAGTGGGGAGTAAGGGAATTTGGAACCACTGACAAAAATTTGGTAACTGGGGCATTTTAAATTTCAGAGTAAATCTCTCTTCCTTTGCAGGTCGTTGGCTCCTTGCCTGTCATCGGTACGGCCTTTTTTTCCTCCCTCTTTTCTTTTGGAGGATCACAAACAAGTTGGGGAGGCTGCTCCGAAGCCATATGATCTCTCAGATATTGCCAGCTGTACTGGGACTCTCTGGAGTCCCTTGTCCATCACCATAGGTCACCCCAGCAGAACCTGGGCATCTACCATAGACCTGAGGTGTCCAAATCGGGGCAGTGCTCCAAGTGGTCTGCAAACTGGTGCCCTGATTATAGGTTATTCTGCGATTGATGCTTCACCCAGAGATGGGCTGAGAATGTGAATGGGATGTCTGCATTTAGCATCAGTTTTTGGAGCTTTGATGTGGGCTATTTCCTCCTGAAGGGCCTTGATAACAAAGACCAGAACACAGTCCTGTGGGAGTTTCTAGCTTCTGTACCCACTGCCTCATTATATGCATGGCTTTTAATATTCGGAGAGCCTTTGCCAATACACATTTTCTCGTGTACTGAGAAACTGGAGCCCGGATGTGATGTATTATTGATAGGATTGTAATTTACTCCTCTTGCGTTGTATCTACAGTGTATACCATTAGCACAAAATATTAAATTACCAGGGTTTGTATATATTTGTTTATTCAGGTTTGGCTCAATGATATTTGTCTCTTGCCTCAATAAAAGATCGTGAATAATGAAAGCAGGGTAATATTATTTTGTTGTTGCTGTTGTTGCAAGGGAATTTTGATGAAACCATTTTCTCTGTGTTGTGTTTTTGGCAAGCCATGCTTTGCAATGAAGACATGAGACATAAAAGAGTAGGGGTTGGACACAGAAGATGGATGAGCAGCTCGCTCCAGCTCTCGGCACACACTGGCTTCCCTGGCAAGCTGCTCCAGGCCAGGCTTGGGGCTTTCTTTTTCTGCAAGAGGGAATACGCAATCTGTGCTGCATTGGTGGGAGGAAGTGGGCAGTTCAGACCTCGGTGCCACAAACACCAAGCCCTGTGCCTCTCTTGTGAAGATAGCATTTGCATGGGACTTTGGGGGGACCCAGCAGCACATCAGGTAGAACCTTTTGTAGTCACAGCATTGTGCCCTGGCTAGTGTTTGATAATCTATCCTCTGGTCACCATTGTTGGCCATTTTGGTTCCTGCCTCCACCTGGGCTAGGTGGCACATAAACACACAAGCACTTATCTCCTTTAAAAAGATTCCAGGTCATAGGACTCAAACCAAGCTGCAAATAAAAATGCCACGTTGTGTCTGTCGTGTGCTTTTTGTTCTGATCTTTGGGCTTGCTTCAGATCCTTGAATGGGAGGTGTTTGCTAGTTAACTAGGAGTCTGCTGGACAAACAGTACCCCACAGTTGGATTTACTACGTAATTTTTATGAGTAAACATGTTTTTAAAAAACACCTGTGGCTTGGCTTCTTCATCCTTTGTTGTGTATGGGTCTTGGAATGAAGGGGTGGGGGTAACAGAAACTAGGTTTTAAATCTGTATTAACTTGACACAGAAAAATATTTTCGAGAAAGGTTTATTGCTTTTAGTTCCTGCTGGCAATCTGGGACCCTCAGGTCAGGGAAGGGTTGGAGGAAGGTGAGGAGACCCATCCCCCTCAGAGGTCACTGGCTAGGGGACAGGACCTGGCCATTCAAGTGACAGGTATCCATCTGCGAAGCTGAAATCTCCTTTAGAGTGAACTCCTAAGAAAAACACCACTCAGCCGCCGGGGGCGGTGGCTCTCACGCCTGTAATCCCAGCACTTTGGGAGGCCGAGGCGGGCGGATCACGAGGTCAGGAGATCGAGACCTTCCTAGCTAACATGGTGAAACCCCGTCTCTACTAAAAACACAAAATATTAGCCAGGCGTGGTGATGGGCACCTGTAGTCCCAGCTACTTGGGAGGTTGAGGCAGGAGAATCACTTGACCCCGGGAGGCAGAACTTGCAGTGAGCCAAGATCTCACCACTGCACTCCAGCCTGGGCGACATAGGGAGACTCTGTCTCAAAAAAAAAAAGAAAAAAAGAAAAAAACAGGAAAAAAAGAAAAGCCAAGGAGAGCTGTTGCATTTTGCTGCCTGGGGCACATTCTGGAGGTGAAAACCGGTTTTTCTGAAGACTTGTCAGGGCCAGGCTTTGTTCAGGTCTGCCGATATAGCCAGACTGGCTCCTTAAAGGAGACCCCTTTTCTTGAGGGAGGGGCCAATGATAAAAAAGACTTGTGGATGGCATTCCCTTCATAACTGGGTTGGACTTCCTTTGGACTTAGGAACTTTCTCTTGTTCCATACCTTCTCCTTCCTTAAAGGAGAAACATGGAGTAACACACACACACACACGCACGCACAATCACACTGAATTGTAAAGAGAATGAAATCAGTGCTAAATCTATCAAAGCAAATCATAGACCCTGACAGCTGAGAGGTATTATTTGTTTTTTTCTTCCCAGATTTCTACTAAGCCTGGTGTTTTAAGCATATGTCTTGGGGAGAAGAGACCCATAGAAAGGCAATTACAATTGGTGAATGATTAATGTTGGATCTGACATTTTTATGTGTCAAATATGTTTAATTGCATTAACCTTTGCAGAATTTACACCCATACTATGAGATATATCTTGTATAGCATCGGAAATATCTGCAATCTGCCTTCACTTAAATCTTATTTACATTTATTTTATTGCAATATAAATGGATTTAAAAAATCTTTAATACAGTTTTTTTTTTACCCCATTCTGCAGGTTCTGCTCCCTCTGTGGGGAGTCTAAGGGCAGCAGGGTTCCTTGCTGATTGCAAATAGTGTCCCAGTCACCTGCCTGGGGACCCCCAAGAGAGAGGAAGCCAGTGTCAATTCTTCAAGCTCATGTCTCAGTTTTAGCCTAAAGAGGAGGTGGCTTAGAAGGCCGGGAGTTGGCATCCAACGGTATGTGGCATCCGAAGGTATAAAACATAGAGGTAGAGAGGCTTTTCAGTAGACAAGCAACTTTTAATTTTTACAAGTTACAGAAAATGCAAATTTTCATAGCATCAATGTTAGAAAAGAAAGATTAAGTGGTTCCCATCTGTGGTGCTTTTTCCAATCTGCCCATCACCAGT
The DNA here is from genome assembly GCF_000951045.1 of Mandrillus leucophaeus. NCBI lineage: Eukaryota > Metazoa > Chordata > Mammalia > Primates > Cercopithecidae > Mandrillus > Mandrillus leucophaeus. Next base: position 3,559,315 of record NW_012101576.1, read on the forward strand.
CCCTCTGAAGAAGCACGTGCACTCCAGATGTCTCCTTCACTGATCACATTTCTCTCTGGCTGTCTCTGTTCCTAAGTCAGAGTTACTCTTGCTGCTGCTGCTGCTGCTGCTGCTTTGACTGCCGAGGCCTCATCGTCGTCAGCTCCATGCCTCCTGAACTTCACTCCACTGAAATCTGGTTGGGTATGAGACAGACTCCGGTGGAATGAAGGACAAGAGAAGCACATGGATTGCCTGAGGATCTTTTTCTCAGAGGGAGGGGACACATGTCAACCCCAGCCTGTGGACACTGCATTACCTGGCCAAAGGCCTTTGGCATCCTGGAATCACACACTTGGGAGATGTCGAGGACCTGAATACTCCTACCCCTCCCCAAGGATCACATTCTCCAAGGAGGCTGCAGAGAGCTAGTTCATCAACACGTCCTTGCACCTGCTGCACAGATAGACAGTGCTGAGTTGGGGAGATGAGTCTGTGGGGCCAGGGACTCTTGACTGTTTCTAATTTTCAAAGCAGCCACCCAGATAAGTCCATGTGGAACCTCCTCTGTGTTTACCTAGTTGGGATGCTGGTCACCCTCTCCCTTTGTCTAGGTCCCACTGTGTGTGCCATAACTGAGCTCGGTGTGGTTGGTCCTTTCTAGAGGAAACAGAGAAAAGGCAGGTGTTCTGCAATTGCTTTAGAAAAATTCAGCTACTCTGAGCTTGCTTACCAAGGCCGTGGAATGCAGGGACACGGGCATTCCTCTCCACAAGGTACTGTCCAAAGAGCACGAAGAGCACTTTGCAGCCCCATTTGCCAGTGTGAAATCCAGAAGAGGTAGGTGAGGAACTCAGGAAAAACCACAACTCCCAGCTGGAGCTAGGCCCATTCATGGGGGTGGGTGGACAGAGGAGGGTAAGACTCCTTGTTCTCAATCCTAGAGACTTGTCTAGGAAGGACAGCCTGCAATGGTCCCACATCCTCCCCCAAATGTGCCTGGAAAATGATTCAACTATTTCTTTGTTGGGCATGAGGATGGAGGATTTAGGGAGGAAGAAAGAAAGCTAACCTACCTTTCATAGACTGAGTCAAATAGGAAGGATGCAAAGTATCTAAGAGTTTTCTGTCCTCTCTTAAAAGAAATGCCCATCAACCCAATTGCGTGCAGTTACTGCCCTGGTCTCTTCCTTGTTGTGTTCAGACATGCCCATAGCTCAGTGCAAGCCCCATAAAAGGCTGTTCTCAGCACCAACATGCAGTCTGGATGTGTTGGGGCAGATGTACCTTGTTGTTTGAAATACTTTCTTCCTGGGGCTTGTTCTGACCCGAATCAGGGAGGCAGTATCTCGTATGTGGCTCCTCCCCATGTATCTAGCCTTCTGGGCATTGGGTCTCTCTGAAAAAGGCCCTTAAGCAAGGGCTTGAGGTTTCTAGCTAGTGCTGAGAAGGAGTCACACTCTCCTTGGCCTGAATGTAAAGACTCTTTGCCAGGGTGAACACGGGACTTGCTGGGAGGCAGAGATCTGGGTACTGAGGGGAAGAAGACTGGTTCATCTTCTCCCACTCTGCCTTCTTGATAAACACTCACAGTTCTCAATAATGAGAGGAAAATGCACCCTGCTTGTGAATTATCTGGACTAGATACTCCTCCTGCACTGCCTTTGACCCATTCCCAGTCAAAGGGAAGAAAAAGGCCAGTCTGTTGGCTGTGATAAATAAATGATGACCCAGGATGGTGGGAGGAAATGATGCCGGGAAGGCAAGATTCTTTGCCTTCTCTTTAGATTTCTGCTTAACTCCAAGAGCCAAAGGGTCAGTCAATTCTTTTCCCTCCAGAACCTTGGCACCCCGCTCTTCCCTTCCCAACACGTACAGTCTACTAGATTATTCAAGTCCTCACTCTGGAGTGTGCAGAGAGCCTCACCCTCATGTGGGGTCCGTACCCTCCAAGATGGGTACTTGAGAGATGACAATGTCTGCAAAAAGCAAATGGGAGGTGGCATTAATGTCAGAGAGCCCCGAAAAAGTGAGTTATTCCCTTATCACTCTCCACTCTCCAGCTGTAGACCTGTAGCTGCTACAGGCAGAGACAAAAATCCTTGAGTCAGAACCTGTATCAGGAGACTTGACCTGCTCTGGACTCCGGGTTCAAGATTCTTCTGGCCACTATGCCTTCACCAACTAAATCCCCCAGTGGCCTTCACCATGGTTACATGGGTCTATAGCCAAGCACATGCATGATCAGAGAACAAACCGTATATGGGCTCACTATAGGGTAAGTTCATTCAGTGACCACTGTCTTCCCCCCAGCTGCCCTCAGGATTACATCCCAAGTGTCTTCATAACATTAAAACCAACTTGAACATGAGACTCAAAGAATGAAACCAGGTCCTAAATTTTCCAGTACAGTTGCACCCTGCAACCCAGGACTGAAAAACTAGCCAAATCTCTGTTCTTCTAGTTGAGTAAATCTCCACAAAACCAGACAGAGCTACAATCTTGGTGCTTAAACTGCTCAGCACCTACCTTATCACACCAATTCCCATTATCAGCAGGATTTACTGCCTGGGATCCCTGGAAATCCTTGAGAAAACACAAAGGTGGCTGAGGATTGGTTTAAAATGCAGCAGGTTCAGCTATTTTAGCCTTGGAGGAAGTTGATAATTGACTTGCAGTGAATATGGCATTTTCCAGTCTCCTCTTCCTGCCCAATGAGCCCCTGATCTAGCCACTCAGCTTTGTTTTTCCAAAGCTTCCCAAATCCACAGGTTTCAGACTCACCTTTAAGTACGAGTACCTGTGCCTTGAGATATCAGGACCCAGCTTTGAGTTTGCTTCAAAATAAGAATTTTTTTTGTCGTAAGATAATGCAGAACAAAGAGATGGCTAGAGCCATGCAGATGAGAAGAAGAAAAGAAATTTCAAGTCTTGGATGTTTCTTTTGCCCTTAAGGCTTGAGGACAGGGAACAAAAAATGAGAAACACTTACCCCATATAAAGCACCCAGTTCAGCAGGCCTGTGCAGAACAGAAATGGCTCCTGAGGAAAGGTGGGGGCCGGTCCTGAATAGTTGATTTCTCTCTTTAATGAAAAAGAACATGAGGCTGGATGCAGTGGCTCATGCCTGTAATCCCAACACTTTGGGAGGCCGAGGCAGGTGGATTGCTTAAGCTCAGGAATTCAAGAACAGTCTGGGCAACATGGTGAAACCCCGCCTCTACAAAACAACACAAAAAATTAGTCAGGCGTGATGGTGTGCGCCTGTAGTCCCAGCTACTTGAGGGGCTGAGGCAGGAGAATCGCTTGAACCTGGGAGGTTGACGCTGCAGTGAGCCCAAGATTGCACCACTGCACTCCAGCCTGGGTGACAAAGTGAGACCCTTTCAAAAAAAAAAAAAAAAAAAAAAAAAAAAAGCAGAGGAAAGCGGAATTGAAGGAGAGGGAGTAAAGGTAGCTGGGAAGGACAGAGTTTGGAGTATAGTTGAGAATTGAGCTGAATTTTTAGAACAGAGATTAGCAACAGACAATAAAAGAGAAACTGGTTTTTCCAAGTCAAGGGTGAGCAAGAGGGACTCAGCCCTTTTCAAGGAGGTGGTACTAGTTTCACTCTTTATTTATGCACCTCTCAGCAAAGCTTCAGGTTACCTGCTGAGCTCAACCAATGGAGAAAGGGCCTGGCAGCTGGTCCCACCTCTCAGAACCCACACCCCTGGGGGGCCACGAATGGAGAGGTCTTTCTGCAGGCTACCCGTACTTTCTCATTGTTCCGTGAACACCAGAAAAGGGAAATGAGGTCTTTGTCATCCTAGAGTTGGAGAGACACTGCGGGTTATCTGAACCTTGCACCTGAACACTTCGGCCTCCCAGAGACCTAATCGGGGAGAGGGGAATGCGCTAAGATTTTATCTTGTCCCAAGGAGGCTGTGTGTGTGTGTGTGCGCGCGCTCGCGCGCTTGCTTCAGCTTTTAGCCTGACCTGAGTTGCTATCTCTACACAATGCACTTTGGGAATCCAGCAGAGATAGGCCAGTCCATCCAGGCAGCGCTGTAGAAAGAGGCCGGAGGGTCACAGTCGAGGCCCAGCCAGAGGCTTATCCTGGCATTTAGTACAGTTAATCTGCTGCTGTCCTTGTGAGAAGCAAGTGTTTCTTTTATAATCCGAAAGGCTTTGTGACCTGCTTCCCGTTCACGTCTGGGGGTGGGGAAAAGACCACACTGTGAGGAGAAGTTAAGGAAAGATAAGGCAAGCTTATTAGTAACTTTAAAGAGGGCGGTCTATAAACTTGATTATTTTACCCCACCCCCTCCCATGCGCAACTTGGGGTCCGCCTCCTGCCCCTCCCCTATCTCTCCACCCACCTTGCTGGCTTCACCCTCCCTCGTTCCCCCTTCCAAGTGCACACCTGGAGGGCAAGGGAAGTTGAAGTCTCCTCAAATGTGCCACATTTCACCCGGGATCCTGGCCTGCTTTCCATTTGTTCTCCAGGTAAATCTCTTAGTGTGCAGCGAAAGCAGATTCCTCTATTCTCCAGCGGAAGGAGAGGAACTGAAGAATACAATCTATAGGACCTCGTAGTGCAGTCCTGTCCCACAGCCCTTCAGGGAATTGAATCATGCCTGCTCAAAATCTCCCTAGAAATCAACTAATCTAAACTTCTTACCGCATAGACTGGGGAACAGAGGTTTTGAAAGGTGAATTTCTGTCTTGAGTTCACACAGTCAGTGCAGAGTCAAGATTCTAACCTACCTGGATCTCCCCAACCCTATTTAAAAGCCCTTTACAACAAACCCTACATGTTGCTTTCCGGTTCTGGTGGACCTGACACTTGTCTGAACTATTCTGGATTCTTCCTGGGGGAAGAAAAGCCTCCACTGGTGAAGGAGAAATACCAATACAGACCAATAGGAGGAGGGCAGGGAGATCTTCCATGTGATAGCTTACTTAAGCACGGGACTCCTCCCCTAAACCGTGGAGCTCATGGCTTCCCGGCTGACTGGACCCAGTTTGCCTACACTGAGCCTCAGCTCTCCCATTTTCCAAAAAGTATTGCAGGCAGAGAAGTGAAATGTTCCTGGCCACAGTGACACACCCACACTGTGTGCTGAACACTCTGGGCCCCCTTCTGACCTGTTCCTGCTCCCACTCTCCCTTTCTTCCAGCATATCATTCATTCATTCATTCATTCACTCACTCACTCTCCCCCTCGCGCATCATTCCATGAGCATCGACTCTGTACCAGGTGTGTGAGAAGCTGCGTTTACCCTCTAGGAGCTCCCAGCCTAGATGGACATCTGCAAGAAGAGTCATAAACATAGGCCAATGCGGAAAAACATGATGAATATTCCCCCACAAAGGGAACTGCCGCATTTGTCTGTGAGATTCAGGGAAGGCTCTACGGAGAGAGTGACGTGTTGGAACTGAATCTGAAAAAATGATGGCGGGCTGAGTGTGATGAAGACCCGCGTAAATTCAAGCCTTGAGGAAGGAGCTCTCACACATCAGAGCAGCCTGGGGTGCCAGGGACTGGAGAGCGCAGCCATCTTGTGATGGGCCTGTGGATTTCATTCACAGGTCAGGAAGCTCCGGAAGTCTCGAGACATGGAATGAATGGACCAGAACTGTTTCTCAGAAGCCATCTAGGACTGGAGGCAGAGCAACTGTCTGATGAGGAATACGACTGCCCCCAAAATGTAGGGGAGAGGAGGGTTAGGAGGAGTGCCTAGGGCAGACCATATCAATAGTCCTGCTGGTGAAATTCTGTCCCTTCCAGGGCTCATCTTTGACCTCTAAATTTGTTCAGAAAAATGGGATAAGCCTATAGATTTATTGATTCTGTATCCATCTAATACAGTAAAGAAAGATAACCTGCCGAAAATTATTATTATATTTTTTGTCTTCCCTTCAATTTCAGTCACCACAGCCCAGGAAGATGCTCTGTGGACTAACTGGACACTGGTTGGTGTGGAAGGTCTAGAGGGTGGGGGAAGCAAATCTGGGTGGCTCTGCTGGAAGTTTCTTCTCCCAGCCCTTCAGCCTGGCTCTTTGTTCCAGAGTCAGCTTGTGAGGCAAAAGCCTTGAGGCCCCCCTTCCCCTAGGTCTCTAGTTCCATGTCTCTGAGAAGCATTCCCCAGAGTCATCCAGGGTGATGCTGTGTTTGCCTGAGTGTGTCTGGGGTACAGGAGATGGGGAGTGGAGTAGGGTAGTGTGGTTGGAAGGGGAGGATACAGGGCTTCCTCCCATCTCCACTGAAGAGCAGCCATGGTAACCGTGGTTTACTTACTTTGGCTGATCGTGGGCCTCACCTTTTGTTTTCATGCACTGTATGCCCCCTTGATCCTCATTTCTCCTCCCCCTCGACTACCCCAGCCAGAGTTCCTCTACTGTTAGAAGTTCTTGGTCCTCACATGCATTTCTGGGTCCTGGAAAGACTCTGCCGTTCTCTCTGCTCAAATTTCCAGTCCCATATCTAACTGCCACATATTCAGTTTTTGAAGAAAAAGATAAAAGATCTGAAATTCTCCAAAGTGGTTGAACATGTGGTTGGCATTAGAGTTAGGTATGGGTGTCTCTGACTAAATTCTGGTTATAAGCTCATCTAACTTTGCAACTTCCCTCCATGCCTAGCACTGTGCCTGAGGTCTTTGATAAAGGTCTGTTGAATCAACCACGGTTATTTCTATAGGGGAGGAACACCAAAAGATGAGCTACCTAGGTTCCACTGCACAATATTTGGAGTGGGCTGGACTCTTGGGGTGAAACAGTAAGGACAGTGTGATTCAGGGAAGCAGTGTGTTCCCAGGAGGCTGCTGCGGACCTCAGGGTCCATGACCGTAATGGGGATGGCCCTTGGAGTGCCTGTATACTGGAACTTCATCACCAGCCTTCTTCTGATCCAGGTTTACAACTTTGTTCCATGTACTGGGGAGCTGGGAGGACCTCACCCTGAGACATTTCTTGGTTAGGATCCAGAATTGGGAAGCATGCATGCTACTCTTTCAGCCACTGGTCAGGGTCTACATAAATGTAGAGTAGGGGGAGATGTGATTTGATGGCAGCATAAATAGAAAAAAAACCGGCCAGGCGTGGTGGCTCACGCCTGTAATCCCAGCACTTTGGGAGGTCGAGGTGGGTGGATCATGAGGTCAGGAGTTCTGCACCAGTCTGGCCAAGATGGTGAAACCCCATCTCTACTTAAAATACAAAAAATTAGCTGGGTGTGGTGGTGGGTGCCTGTAATCCCAGCTATTCAGGAGGCTGAGGGAGATCACACCACTGTACTCTAGCCTGGGTGACAGAGTGAGATTCCACCTCAAGAAAAAGAAAAAAACCTTAGGGTGTGAGCTGATGGTAAGTTTCGTGGGACTCAGTGGTGTGATATGGCTACCAAAAGAGCACATTCTTTCTTTGGTTGCATTATTAGAAATATGAAACAGAAAACAAGGGAGATGGGAGACAACAGTTTACTCTACTTTGCACTGATCATATTATACCTGGTTATTACATTCATTTGTGGGCTCCACATTTTAAGAGGGGTCAATACAAACCTGAAAGAGAAAAAAAAGTGAGCACAGAGGACACAGACAGGCAGGCAACAACAACAGCAGAAACTGATGATTCTGGAGACAATATAGTTTGAACGAGGCAAAATGTACACCCAAGGTGTAAGCGGAAGGACCAGGCAGCTTATCACTTCCTACCCCCAGACCATGCACACGCCCAGGTAGTACAGAACACCAATCTGAACAGGTGGGGCCAAAGGCCTAAACCCAAGTTAATAAAGCAAACTCAGGCCCCTTCCTCCCACCTTGAATGCACCTCTGCTCCCACTTCATTGCATTTCTTCCATTGATTCACTCAGTGTAAGAGTTGTCCAGCCAGAAGCTGTTTGGTGTGGTGATCTTTAGCCAGGTCTCTGCAGATTGGCTGTTTCCTGAAGCCACACCCCGACCGTGCACATAACATCTGTGATCTGTGTATACCACTGTAGCACATTGTATTGTAGCTACTGAGATTTTGTTTTTCTTGTTCACTAGACTGTAAGCTTCTTAAAAGAAAAGAAAGCCTGATATTCCTAGTACCTAGCACACAATAGGTGCTCAAAAACCATTTGTTGGCGGGTGAAAATGAAGACAGGCCTGAATGGGAGGTCTGAGCCTCTGATGTTGAGGAGACTTGAGGTCTGGGTTTCATACTCCTCCCCTTCACTCTCCTGGTTCCCCTAGATGCCAAAGTGGATCAGTACCTATCCCAGATCTTCAGGAGTTATCCCTTGATGTTTATTTGCTCTAGGGGATCTGACAGATCTGACAGTGTACTGCCCCCTGCTTTATTTCTGGGGTGGGGCTGGAGGTCCCTCGTTTTCATTTTCTGAGATGGGCTTCTTCTCTGGAGAGTGTAGAGAGAGTGATGCAGGTTGAAGCCTGCCGTTTACATTCCCCTCTCCCTGGCCCCGTCCCTCCCCCGCCCCTCCCCCTCACTGAGGCCTAACCTAGTCCTTCAAGTGAGAAAAAAAACCCCGGGCCTACCTTCTCCTCCCCCTGCTGAAGACAGAAAAGGGAGCCCAGGGGACATTGTAGCACTTGAAAGCAGTCATTTTATCTTTAGCTCTGCCACTCTGGCCATTCCTTGCATTTATCAGCGCCTATAAAGCACCACAACAATTTCTCCAACCTGCCTGCAAGCCTTCTGGGATCAGGGGACTTCTGTCTCCACTGAAAATGCTTGTCTGGGTTCTAATTTTTCTAAATTAACATCAGAGTACCATCTTAGGAAAGCGGAGGGGTTGATTGGGGGAGAATTCTTAATAGAAGAAGCTTTGATAAGTCAAAACAGTTCATGTTATTAAACACCCAAGAGGGAGATCCAGAAGCACTGAACTGGGGGTAGTTTGCACCTTTAGTCCTTAACTCGTGGCTGTCATGATTTGGGGAATTAGATTAGGAACATTTGGAAAATTACAGCCTGTGGCTACTGCAGAAGAGAAACAGGTAGCATTTGTTAATTTGCATCTTCACCTAATATTTATTGAGTGCTTATTATGTGCCAGGTATTCTACCAGGTGCTGGACATAATAGAAAACTAAGTCTCTGCCCCCGGACACAAAGACTTTCCAGATTTTCCAGTGGGTGTGAGGAGGGAGGCAGCTGGTGACAGGTGCTGCAATAGGAAGGGGCAAGTGCAATAGTCATCCCCCCTGCCCCACGAGACGCTCTGCAGGAGCCCAGAGGGAGGAGCCCTATAGAGAGGAGCCCTATAGATCAGGACGGCTTCATGGAGGAGGTGACACCTAGTTGAACTATAAAATGTTAGAGGAAATGTGCCAACTGGAGAAAGGAGAGAATTTGATGTGGGGACTTCTGTGGGATAGTAGGGCTGAGCTGGAATGAGCAGGGTTGACTTCTTCCTAAGTAAAAGTTTTAAAAAATGCAAGCTCCACTCTGGCAAATACTGATTTACCACCTGGGGGACCTGGAGCGAAGGATGGAAAGGGGATTGAAGGAGCCCACACTGCCTCTGAGGAAAAAATCCAAATTCTTCTTCATCATCTTTGCGAGATGGATCTATGCAGGTAATCACATTTGGCAATCTCTGTTGGCTGCTTCACTGAGTTTTTTTGTATGTTTCATGAGCTATCAGTTAGAGTTTGCTAAATAAAGAGGGCAGATTGGCGGGAGAGGGGCAAGTTTTAAAACGGAAAGAATGACCACTGAGCGGGTAGAGACAGGCAGACTGTGAGGCCACCAGGCTGCTTAGCTCAGCACCAGGGAAAGCTGGTGTGTGTGTGTGTTTGCACACGCACACATGTGTGCATGCAGCTAGTTTCAAGTTAATTACAATGCCAGAGTATTTCAGCCTGGGTTGCCTAATAGTCACACAAGGGAGATTATATGGGCAAAATGGATGAGGTAGGAAGAGGGGGAGGGTTGGATAGTTGCAAAACTTTTATATGAAAGGTTCCTAACAAACGGGGTGAGCTGCTGGAGGGGAAACAAACCAAGTCTGGGCCTCTCTTTTCATACTTGCAACACTTAGACAACGCAATTCGAACCTAGATCTTCAGTTGGAGAATCATTTTGGGGCTCAGAGTGCAGGTCTCTGCTCTCAGAACACGCTGACAGGTGCCAGCTCATCCATTCTGCTGGAGTCCTGGAGAATGGAGCTTTGGTGCTGAGTTCAGCAGTTCTGAGCAATAGAGCAATAAAGCAGTCACAGAGCCCTGTCGCTGCAGCAGAATGGGATAATCCTACCATTTAATAAGTAGGAACATGCAGCAGGACCTAAGCAAATTGTTTGTGGGTGATGAGATTGCCATCCCCTCCTGGGCCAGGAGAGAAACATGTGAGGAGTTTGAGGTTTGAGAGCTGGGAAAGAAGAAGACCCAGTTTCAGCCTTTACTCTGAGATTTGCTTTTGGAGGGCTGGGAGGACCTTTGGTGTAAATCTGTTTATCATCGTTGTGAAACTTAGAATGGGAGGAACTAGGGAAGAGATTCTCATCACTTTTACTGAACTGGAATGAAAAGAGTGTTGGACAGTGAAACTCCCCTGGGGTTGGGGGTGATGAGGGGAGACAGCAGACTTAGAGACAACAGGATTAGGTTTGAGCCCAGACTCCATTAATTACTAATTATGCAATTTAGTCATCATGTGGACTCTGGTGCTCTGCTTCCTCCTCTGTCAAAGGGGCATAATTCAGCCCCTAATAACACATGAGAGCATCCCCCAAAAGCTGTGAAGAGCTTCACAGTCATCATGAATGTTTATCACAACTGAGATTCCAAAATGGTAAAATTCAGAATTGTAATGCAGGGGCTGCTGAGTGTTCCTGGTTTCTGGGTTCAGTGTTGGGTGCTGAGGACCTGGCTGGCATTTCCCCAATTTTCCTCAACCCAATCTGGATGCTGACTGCAGCTAACTAATACCTGCTTGTGAGAGTCAGTTGTTAAAATTCCAGGAAACAGCCTGCCATCTGGTTGTTGAACATGTTGGTAGCTTGAAATCAGCCATGGTGAGAAAGCTTATACTATGCTACAAAACCAGAGTGTTCCTGAGAGCCAGTTGCTAGGCATTCACCAGCACACCTGACTCACCTTTCCCCCTCCGTTGGTTCTCCATGTTGTGTGAAATGTCCAGGCTTCCCTAGGGCCAGCTCTCCAGCCACTTCGTTCCTCAATAATACAGCATCTTGGGGCAGGAATTGCTGAGGCACCGGAGGGTCTCTGATTCTGGTCCCATAGCCAAAACTCCAGTCTCACAGGGCTGCCTTCTGTTCCTGAGAGATGTCATCTAGTGTTTTGTCAATCTATGTTTTGCTCATACTCTTGTCTCCATCCAGAACATTCTTCTGAAATGCTACCCAATTGTAAGCCTCCTAGCCCCACTTCCTGGTCTCTGCTCACATGGCTCCATGCGGGCCTCCCTGCCCTGGCGCTACTCCGTGTGGCAGAAAGGTGGGTGCCACTCTTTCCCTGGCTAGGCTGTGCCTGCCTTCAGAGATGGGCTGGAGTCCACTAACCTACCGCAGAGCTTCTCTTACTATTATTAGGCCAACATTTTTGTCATATTTTGCTCCTGTAATCCTCATAGCACAGACTTTTTCAAATGAGCAAACAGAGGTTAAAGAACTTGTATGAGGCAACATAACCAGTAAGTGTTCGAGTCTCCATTTGAAAAAAAAGGTTTTTTGGGTTCCCCAGGCCAGGGATTTTACCACTCCCCACCCCATTTCATTTTCAGACTCAGCCATTTCTCTCTTTCGCACAGAACCTAGCAAAACACCCTGCACCACAGCATGGGTTTAATAACTGCTTAGTGAATTAACTAAAACTTCCCTTCTTTTCAGTCACGTATTTTGTAACAAAAATGAAATGGGGATTAGAGAGGAATTAGAGCATGATATTACTTCTGCAAAATCCACCCTGTTCTCAGTGAAAGCCTGAGAATATTTAACCTCAGTAGGCACGATGCTAAGTGTTCTCTTCTGAGTGAAACCTTGAGTTTTTGCAAAGGCAATTGAAAAGGTTTCAGCAGAAGAATAGACATGCCCTTGGACTTTCAGCAAAAGAATATTATTTAACAAAAATTTCTGTTATAACATTGCACAAATCAAACCTTTTAAGCTTTAGTAGGCTCTTCTGCTTCTTATTCCTATTATAACCAATAGAAACAATTTACCAACTCCCTCAAATTGGAGGGCCATAGGTCCATGTGAGAATGGAAAAATGATTAAGTAAATAGGCTCTTTCACAAGGAATGAGAGATATTTGTAATAGTTCTTGTAATTTCTGATTTGAAGCTTAAAATATCTGGATGCCCCCTTCCCACTCGCACTCAAGAAAAAAATATTAAATGTAGGAAATAGTAAGAATGTAGGAATGATAATTTCCTATTTCTCAACAAACCTAGTGCTTAATCCTGTTTGGACTTGGAAATATGAGCCCACTCATTTTCTGGCCAGGTGTAAAGAAAATAAGAGACATCTCCCTACGCCTGTCTTCTTTAAATCCGTAAGGGAGCCAACACCACTCAGTGGTGAAGGAGCTTTCACAGGGTTGTCCTCTGATCGAAAATCAAGAGCCATGTGTGTCTTCTTTCCCATGAAGGTTCCGCCAGGACAACAGTTGGTGAAATTACAGGTTTACCTCTGGCCAACGTTTTGAAGAACTGTGGTGTTCCTATTCTTTCCCAACTAAGCTCTGATGTGTGTGGACTCCCTGTAATTATGGTATAATTGGATTTAACTATAGGGGTAGAACTAGTTTTCAACCAAGTCCCCTCAAATAATTTGTTGCTTATTAGAAAAAAAAAGAGAACTTCTGCTGGCTTTAGTGGAGTGTATGTATACCCCACCCCACCTGACTCCACAAGAGAGAAGAGATTGCTGTTGTGAGCTCTAGCAATTTAGTGGAGTTGGTTTAATCACAGTGCCCTAGCTCTAAATATTTCAGAAAGTTCATTTTCTCTGAAAAGGAAATCCAGAAAGAAGGTGGTACAGAGTCCCAAAGTGAAATGTCTCGGTCTCTCTCATTCCTGTAGCTGGGAGATTATTCTAAGTGTCCAGAGTTTGCAAACTGTGTGCTTAAATTTGGGCATGGGTTTATTCTATTTGGCCTGCATGATGTTTCGAGTTTTTGTTACTTAGGTGCCACAGATACGAACTAGGAGATTTCACATATAAATCTGGATTTCAGCCTCCCTTCAAAAACAAAAAAGAAAAAAAAAAATCTGGCAATCCAGGGCCTGAATTCCTGCATTACTACACTTGCTGGACTTGAATCTCTGTGATACTTTAGAGGACGCAACTAATTCACAATATACTTTCCAGTGCTCATCAGTCATTTACTGAAACTTCTTGACTCTGCTGGCATTTGAATTTGTATCTTTGTCTCTCTCTTACTCAATCCCCCCGCTCCACCTCTCAGCCATGTGAACTCATTTTTTTATTGAAGGCACGGTGATGTAGTGCAAAAAGTTAGGACTTTTGTGTTGAAGAAACATATTTAAGTCCTGGCTCCATTGTCCACCAGCTGTGTGACTTTGGATGAGCAACTTAAAATTTTGGATCACTGTCTCCACATCTGGGGCTTACATGATACCATGACATAGGCTGGTGTGAGCCCTGGCATGGTCTGTGGCACATAGAGAATGTCCATTAACAGTTAGTTTCCCATGCTCTTATTCTGTCTTAAATGGAAGCAGACAAATGTTATTAATATCAGTCAGTGTTGTAGACTCTTTACATGGAAAGTCACCTGGGGAGTTTGTTTTATCTACTTTCCTACCATCAATTTAAGTCTCCCACATAGGGGAAATGCAGAGATGTGAATTGACTTGCTCAAGGTCACTCAGTGAATAACAAATAAACCCAGGTGTCCTGGGCTTTCAGCCTAGTGCTCATCTCACTCATAACAGCCTGCCAGATCCATGCAGACTGTTCCCATCCGAGTTGAAGACGGAGTAAGCGTGGGATTTCTGTTGCTTAGGGCTTGACTTGACAAAAAGGCTGCAGACAATGAGTGGTTTGAATGTCTGAAAAGAAGCATCAGGGAGTGACCTGAATTAATCACACAATTGTTGCAAGATACATCCAAGATGTTAAAAAGCTGTGCCTTGCCTTTTCACTCTTTAATGAGGCAGTTTGGACAGGCTTCCCTTCGATATGCCTTGCCTTCCTTTTCGAGGTGACTATACAATATAAGTATGCCATCCAGGTCAGGGCCATCATCATATCTGGCTGATGCATTAAAATAAAATGAAACAGCTGGTCAAGGCTAATTTCCTTCCCACCATCAAGATCCTTTATAGGCAATGTGGTCATCAATTTCATGTCTTCACTTGCAAATGTTTCAAGGGATATGATGAAGTGTAGGCCAGCCAGAGTGTTGGACAATAATTCCATCTTCTCATAAGGTAATTCAAACTTCCTGTGATCTGGGAATTAGGAGACCTGGATTCTAGTCCATGCCTACTACCAAGGGTTTGTGTGACCCTGGACAAGTCACTTCACATCTGTGGATCTTGGTTTCTTTGTTTGTCAAGTGGTGGGGCTGGAGAAGACAGACTCTAAGGCTCCTGTCAGCTCTAACAGTCTCAGATGATTCTGAATGTAGAACTTTAGCTCCTCAAGTGGTTGTAGATAGACTTTGGGAAGGACCCAAGTCAGGTTGCTGAAGGACAGAGGAAAATATATAATCATGAGGTGGGTCAGATAGAAGCTGGGGTCAAGGAACAGGCACCATAACATGTTGTCCACAACCCCTGGGAATTTTAATGACCTTGAAGAATGCCAGGCTGCTGAGTTGATTTCACTTAGAACAGTGTAGGGTCAAATGATGGTTCCAGGGAGGTGAGTGATAGGGTGGTGAGGCAGGAAGTAGAAAGTTTGGCAATTCCGTTCTTAGGCTTTAGGCTGAGCAGAGCATCCTTGGGTGGTGGGTTTTACTCAGACTTACCTACCTCAGAGATATAGATGTGGGAAGATTGTGAGTCAGAGATGAGAGTTCAACAAGACCCATTCTTGCTGTTTAGTTGGGGTCAAACTAGAGATAGGAATGTGAAGAAGAGATGTGGTGATGGATTTCTCCTTCATAATTGACTGAGTGGTTTCCAGCAAAGCATTTATTCTCTCTGAATCTCTGAGGTTGGTGTCTTTCCTAGGGCTGATCTTTCTCTATTCTCTGGGTATATTCAAGTTTTTGGATAAAGAAACTTTAGTCAGAGCCAGAAAATGAATGGATATTGATTTTTTGACATGTAATCTTGACCTTGGCTCACGACCACCATGAAGTGGAGCTCAGTGTTGCTTCTGTTGCTAATATCCTAGCAGGATTCTTTGAGTTGCCTGGTAGCTCAGGAAATTAGAAAGGCCCTGTGGAAATGCAGAGACAATTTGGAATTGGGCTGGGCTGGATTGGATCAGTCATGGTTCTCCTAGGAGGAATCTGATCCCCAGCCAGTCACACTCTCACTTCACTTCTTGAAGATTGAATTCACGCTGCACCCTCTAGATGCTAATGATAGCACACTGGTTCCTCTGACCATGTGGATAGCCATCCCTGGCTTATTTCTTTCCTTCTCTCTTGCTCTAACCATCCTCTGTGCTGCTGTGTGGCCTTTATCATGTTTTCTTTCCCAGATGTCCCAGCCAAAGGAGGTCTTTTTTTTTTTTTTTTGGCTATGACCTGTGTCTGTTACATTTGAAGCCCTTGGTTTAGCTTTTAATTATATGCTGTTTTGCAGTGTCCACTAATTGTTTTACATATATTAGTAACCTTTTCACAGTCTATCCAGATTGTAGAGTCCTTGGGGCAGGGGACCATGTCTTCTGTTTTCCTTAAATTGCTCCTGGCCCAATCTTACTGGCCTCACAATCAGAGTGCCCAATCTTTCATGGTCACAGGCTTTGTACTAGATGTCCCCTTCACTGGGATTTTCCCCTGCCTCCACACACCTCCCCCAGCTCCTGCTTTGCTCCTGCCGGTGACAAACCTTCCTGTACAGCTGGGGCCCTGCAGCTGCCCCAGCATGCCAGTTGCAAATCAGCTTGAAGTAAACTGTCTGGAAGTACCCTGATGAGTCAATTGGGCCCCTCCTTGGAGACAAGGAATTCTGAGGTCTTGCAAGCGCACACCTGCCCATTTGTGGAATAATTCCACAGTTGGCCCCGGTCCTGCCTCTGGGAACGTGTCTTACTTTTGCCTTGCTTCAGTAAGCTTATTCCCTCCTCCACGGGCTGCCCTGACTTGTCTGGTGGGGATGGCAGGGCAGTTGTGAAGAGCCAGCCCTTGGTGGGGAGAGGCAGGACAACTGCCTGCTAAGTACTGAGGTGTTGCTGGATTCTGGTGGGTTTACTTTGGTAAGCTTAAGGGAAAGAGGAGAAACCATGGAATCATGACATTTTGAAAATTTTCCCCCATAGAGAGCAAGAGTAGAGTGGGGAAAAGGGCCCAGGATTCTGACTTGGCTTGGCCACCAATTAGCTGTGTCACCTCATGTGACTCACCTGCCTTCTCTTATTCTTAAGCTCCTCTCCTGTAAAGTGAGGCTGTTATATTAAAGTGGTAGCTTTCAAACTCATAAAGATAAAGGAACCCATTTATCAAATGAAATTGTATAAGGAATTCCATTTTCTAGAAAGAGAAAACAGCTATTCTGCTTAAAGCAAAGGTGCAGGGGGACCCTTGGTTTCCTCTTCGTCTTTCAAATGATCTCCTGAAATACTTTATCAGAACTTCCCAGGAAAACACAGTGTGAAAAGCACTGAGAAAGATGATCTCTATGTTCCTTTCTAGCTTTGACAGTCTCCACGTTCTTGCTACTGAAAATGTGGTCCTCAGCCAGCCGCAAGCATTTGGCAGCTTGTTAGGAATGCATCATATCAGACCCTACCTAAGACCTACTGAATTAGACTTTGCCTTTTCACCAGATCCCCAGGCAATTCATCCAAGTTTGAGAAGTACTGGTATGTACAGTTCTGCAATCCAGAGAGCTAAGTGGCAAGAAGACCACGGGAGCGTCGTACCTTTCATCACAGAATGTGGGCACGGTCAGTTGGGGTAGGAAGTGTGGACCATATCTCTTTCTTGCCTCGGTGCACTAGTTGTATCCCTGATGGGGAACCAGTCATGGTAAACAGGTTGGATTGTTCTTGGGCTTAGCCAGAGAGGGAGAAAGAGGGGGAAATCACCTGACCCTGCAGAATGCATGTTAATAAATGCTGGTGACACAGCATGTGAAAGGGAGATTTGTGTTTCCAGCAGGGAAATGCTCACTACAGATGCCTTATTAGCATGACTGCTAGGCATTCGTGCTTCCTGTGTCTCCTCCCTCATCTCGCGGGATCCCTATTCTGTCTTCAGCACCTGGGGTATGACAGGTGGCTTGGACTTAAAGACCTATATTTTAGTCCTAGCTCTGGAGGTTTCTAACATTGCCCCCTTGGGTTTCTCCACCTCTGCGGGCCTCAGTTTTTCTATGTGTAACACAGCATGGTAAACCCCACAGAGTGGTGGTGAGGATGAACTGAAATATATGGAAGCGCTTTGTAAACTGTAAAGTAATAAAAACTCAAGGATACTTTTATATCAGTTTTAATCTGTAAAATATCCAGAATTTAGCTTCGCCTGGGCTTACTAACAATGCTAACCCCAAGGCCTCAAACACCCCTATGAGGCTAACACCTGATTTCTTGTGTTAGCCTAAGCTTGTTCCTGGGGTCTGGATTCCTTCAAGGTTGGTGGCCCAGTTGGTGGTTCTTAAAGATCCCTCATCAGAACTTGATTATTGTGGAAAATTGGAAGGAAAGGGGAAAAGAAAAGAAGAACAGTCTTGTTCTTGTTTTGTCTCTGTACTTAGAAAATGCTAGCAGCCCCTTCCTAGTTTGACTTTTCTATTTGGCTAGAAGTTGGAATGAAATGGATCTTGAGTCAACTGTGAAGATGAGCTTGTTATATTTCTCTTTCATTAGTTAATGTTTTAAGTGGCCATTTCTGGGAAAACTCTTTCTGGTAATCTAAAAGCATGTTTGTGCTGTGGGTGGAGATGTTTCAGGAAAACGTGTACATTTCTGATGCTTTTCTACTGATAGAAGAATTTGAGTGTCATTGAAGAATAAGACCTTTAAGGTATTCTTCTGATTTCTCATTTCTTCTGTCCTTTTTGAAAACCTGAAATATTCCTCAACCAAGAACAAATAAATTTCAACCCCAAAGAGTGGACTTGATTTGCCATCTAAATGTCTGGGATTGAAGTAGGTTCAAATACTTGACAGGTGACCTCAGCCCCACCCTGTTTGGTTGCACACTGTGACACCCCACCATTATCCCTTTTCTTTGCTCAGCCCAGCCCCTGCTATTTTATTCTACCTCCTTTGTTAATAACCTTCTTAAAGAAAGTACCTGCAGAGGATCCATGCCCTTAGAAAAAAATGTTCCCTTGAGGAACTCAGTGCTGGACTTAGGAAGAAGCATTTTGCTTACGGTGATGCTGCCACATGGACTCTCCATGTGGACTGAGACAGATCTAAAAAGTGTTAGGAAGGCTGGCATGGTGGCTCATGCCTGTAATCCCAGCACTTTGGGAGGCTGAGGTGGGGGTATCACTTGAGGTCAGGAGTTCGAGACCAGCCTAGCCAACATGGCGAAATCCTGTCTCTACTAAAAATACAAAAATTAGCCAGGCATGGTAGCTGCCACCTGTAATCCTAGCTACTTGGCAGGCTAAGGGTGGAGAATCTCTTGAACCCAGGAGGCGGAAGTTGCAGTGAACTGAGATTGCGCCATTGCACTCCA
>NW_012101576.1:3578133-3600831 GCF_000951045.1 Mandrillus leucophaeus
AAAAAAAAAAAAAAAAAAAAAAGAAAGAAAGAAAGAAACAAAACCTGTTAGGAAGATATGAATGCTGTTGGAGTGGAACAGGTTAACTTCCCTTGAAAAATAATTTTTAGAAGCATTGAATCTACTGCTAAATTTCACCTGTGAAGTCATCCTAGGAAAGGTTTGGTGATGCTATTCAGGTGAGTCTAGGGAGCTTTTCTTTTTAAGCCTTCTTTACCGTGTGCTGGGCAAAGGTCCCTCTTTAAAAGGTCATGCCATTTTTGGCCAGGCCTGGCAGGGTGGGAAGAGCGGCTCTGTGCAACTGGATCTGCACAGGGCTCCGTCTGCCTGCCACTGGAAGATGCTGGCTCTCTGGGCCAAGGAAATCTGCCTTTGGTAAATTAATGAGATTTTCCCACTAATTCAGCATCTTTCTTAGGAATCCATACTAGTGATCAATTCCAAGCACTGTGGGATTTTCATTTGCATCTTGTTCTCCCTTTAGGAGCAGGAAAGATACACATAACTTTGCCAACCCTTCCTTTCTTTCCCATTAACAAATTGCCTGAATTCAGTTCTTCCCAAATTCATATCTTTAGCTCAGATCCTTGTCCTACGCACAAGATCCATTTCTCCAGATTCCTCGTTCACATCTCCACTTGGATATTTCAAGTGGAGTTCAACCTCAAACTGCCTAACATGGAATTCATTGTATTTTTTCCCAAACTTGCTCTCTCACACACTCCTGTGTTCATTTTCTTTGCAAATGACATCATCTTTTACTCAGTGGATCAAACCAGAAATTTAGGAGTCAACCCTGGTTTTTCTCTTCCTCCTTACCCTCCATATTGCTATTTGTCACCCAAATTTGTCAGTTCTACCACCTTAATATGCTTTGAATCTAACCATTTCTGCCCATTCCCATTACTGCTACCTTAGTGTAAACCATGGATATCAATCACCTGGATTAGAATCAAAGACTTTTACTGGTTTCCCTTCTCTTCCTCCAAGTTTCAAGTATAAAAAATGACACAATAGATGCTGAATAAATGTTTGCTAAGTTAAGAAATGAAGAAAGGAAGGAAAGAAGAATGAAGCTGTTAGCAACTCTATTGCCTCCTGAAAGGGTCAGCGAAGACAGAGGAGAGAGATGAGAAACTCTTCAGATATTCAGACTTCTGGATGAGATGTTTCACAATATCCTTTTGTTGCAGGATGCACTGCCAGTAACTTCATTATCTAACCAGGATCCCAGCAGCTACAGTAGGAACCTGTATTTGTTGGCTCTGTCCTGAAGGAAGAGTAGCCAGTCCCATTTCTTCTGTATATGGCGAAAGAAGCTACGAAAATTTCATAGCCTTTGTCCAAAGTCTGGTCCCAATCCAGACTGGAGACCTGGATCCATTTGCTAGGAAGCAGCTGCCCCAGGGCTGGCTCTCTATAATTAGCAGAAAAACAAAAATGGATTTGAGGTTTGGGCTGAACTTCCAATTGCTTCAAGTACATAAATCTCAGTTTCTCACATACTCTGCTCCTTCACTTTCTTTTGGTGTAGCCCCCAAATCCTTTGCCATTTTTTTTTCTTTTTTCCCAAAACCAGTGAGAAAGGAAATAAATAGCAATAAGAGAGGCCAAGCATCTTAAAGCCTCACCCATTGCAGTTTGAATTCTTTCTCTTTTTGTCTCCTCACCAGAGCATGACATAACATGTTTTGCTGATGCTAGATCCTAGAAGTGTTGGAAAGGGAAAAGAAGCCCGACAGAACTCATTGTTATAATATTATTCCTTCCCCATTTTTCACTCTCCTACCAAGAAAAAAAAATAAAGCGGTATCTTCAGTTTCACAACCCTTTTCTGTCTGTCTGGACTTGCTCAGAAAGCCTTGAAAAGGGCCAGATATTTTTGGTGGGAGGTGGGGGGTGGCCTTCTGCTCTGCTAGGAAAACATTTTCTGAGCATGTTGTCTGTAAAGACCCCTGTATTGCATTTGAGTAGTCATGCCCATTTCTGCTGAGGGGAAGCAAGCCGGTCATCGTTCTGGCTGTCCTTGGGTGGTGGTAGTGTTGGTGGTGCCAGTGGCAGTTGTGGTAGGGATGATGGAAGGGGCTGGTGTGTGTGCTACTAGAGTGGGGACAGGGAAATATTGCAAAGGGGAAGGATAAAAAATAAGCCTCTTTGGAAGGCACAATGTTGATGGACTAAATTATTTGCTCTGAGAGAAGGCAAATATACAGTTCTAAGCAGAAAGATAATTCTCTTGTATTTGGGGAAATTCTTTTGATCTGCAGAAGAATTTCAAGTTACAGTAGAGAATAAGAAACTGGTTAGGGTTTCACTTTTTTAAAACAAAGGAAAAATACATAGATTTAGCAGCTTTCTTTTCTTTATTGTGATGTTGTAATAAGAATTTGTCAACATTTTAAAATTCATCTAGGCTCTTCATTTGATTGTCTTAAATGATTAATTGTGTACCAGTTTTTCTTAATGTCTAGATTTGTAATTAGTTACTCCTGCTAATTTTGAAAAATTGGATTAAAATGTTGCATGTCTGCTGTAATTGAACAGACCACCTCTATTTCATCCAGAAAATGACTTCCAATAATGTAATATGTTATTGACTAAAACTTAACATAAAGTTATTAATGATTGAAAACTTCAAAGCATCTGTCTGCAAAAAATGATAGGTCCAGAAATTCAGAACTGAAAGGGACATTAGAGATCATACCAGTGGGTCTCAACCAGGGATATTTCGATATGTATATGGTTGTTTGGGATTTTCACAGTGACAGTGACCAAGGGGCACAATTGCATTTAATGTCCCCAAATCATGGATGCCAAGCAATCTATGGAAAGTGATATAGTTCCACACAGCAGAGAATTTCCCTGCCCAAAGTGTCAGTATTTCCTCAGTTTGAAAGATTGAATTCAGTTCTTCATTTGAGATATGAGGATACTGAGCCCTGATATTCCCCAGGTCAATAAAGTGGCAATGAGTGGGGCTGATGTCCATGTCTATCTGTTACAGGAAAGAAGTCCTGATGCAGACCCCAAAAGAGGGTTCTTGGATCTTGTGCAAGAAAGAATGCAGAGCAAGTCCATAGAGTAAAGCGAAAGCAAGTTTATTAGGACAGTAAAGTAATAAAAGAATCGCTACTCCATAGACAGAGCAGCCCCAAAGGTTGCTGGTTGCCCATTTTTATGGTTATTTCTTGATTATATGCTAAACTAGGGGTGGATTATTCATGCCTCCCTCTTTTAGACCATATAGGGTAACTTCCTGATGTTGCCATGGCATTGGTAAACTGTTATGATGCTAGGTGGGAGTGTAGCAGTGAAGACAACAGAGGTCACCCATGTTAGTTTTGGTGGATTTTAGCTGGCTTCTTTACTGCAATCTGTTTTATCAGCAAGGTCTTTATGACCGGTATCTTGTGTGGACTCCTGTCTCATCCTATGACTCAGAATGTCTTAACCATCTGGGAATGCAGCCCAGTAGGTGTCAGTCTTATTTTATCCAGCTCATATTCAAGATGGAGTTGCTCTGGTTCATATACCTCTGACATATCTTTGATGTGATTCAGTTTCTTCGGTTCCCGTATGCCAATGTTAACAGTAGTTGCACAGCTAGAGTAAAGAGACCTTCTCCATTATATAGGGGAAGAAGCAACCAAAAACTGGTGTCAGTTTGGTGCCTGGGTATCTGTCATCTCCTTCTTTTCTATTGTGGATCACAAATCTTCTCTCAACCAACAAAATGGCTTAAATGTACAAGAAAAACAATGAAAATGATCAAGAATGGATGGCCAACTCTTTGAGGAAATTACCAAGTTAACAAATAAATGAGAGAAGATGAAAGCTCAGTGGGAGTTGAAGTTCAATCTCTTTCAAGAGTAGGGAGGCCAGGCGCTGTGACTTACTCCTGTAATCCCAGCATTTTGGGAGGCGAAACAGGTGGATCACCTGAGATCAGGAGTTCGAGACCAGCCTGGACAACATGATGAAACCCTGCCTCTACTAAAAATACAAAAATTAGCCAGGCGTCCCAGCTACTTGAGAGGCTGAAGCAGGAGAATTGCTTGAACCCAGGAGGCAGAGGTTGCAGTGAGCCGAGACTGCACCACTACACTCCAGCCTGGGTGACAGAGTGAGACTCCATCTTAAAAAAGAAGAAGAAGAAGAAGGAGGAGGAGGAGGAGGAGGAGGAGGTCAAATTAGAGAAGTTAGAATCTATAAGTTAAGGGTGGGTGGGGAGATATTAATATGTAGTCATTTTGAATCAGATCACAGTCTTCATGTCCAGGTGGCTAGATCTCATATAATAAAGACATTTGTAGATGAAATCTCAAAACTCTTATTTTCCACATCACGAAGAATGGAAAATTTCCCAGAATACTAGATACAGAAAAATATGCTTCTAATTTTCAAAAAGAGGGAAAAAGGAGTTTCAGAAGCCACCTCTAACAAAACTTGGCCTTGGATCTGATAGAATTCTTCAACAGTACATTAAACTCATGCTTTATGCATGCTTAGAAAAGAATGAGGTGACCTCTAGCAACCAGTATGGATACTGCTACCATAAACTGACCCATTATGAACTGACTACATTGGCAAATCTGTGAAGGTTCATAAACCTAGAATATCTCTATTTCCATAACATGTTTGACATGGTATTCTATGATATTCTAGTGGATAAGACTATGATAGCTGAATTAGGCAATATTGAAGTTAAGTGGATTTCCAGTCGGTTGAATGTAGGTATTTAAAGAGTGTTGATAATCTGGAAGGAGAGGCTGGTAAGGCTTACTTTTGCTATAACTGTGTGATCTTTAATATATAAATCAATAATTTGAAGGAACACAGTAACAAATATGATCTCCAGCTTTTTGTATGACATAGAGTGATGGGGAAAACATTAAAAGTAATCTCTATAGACTGGAAGTCTGGATCAGATTCAAGAAGATGAGACTTAACACATATAAATGTTAATCTACTGCACTAATGCTCAAAAAAATCAACTGCACAATGACAGAATAGGGAAAGCTGGTTTTGCAGATGCTAATATTGAAAAAGGAAAGGCTTTTTACATAAAGCGTTCTTTATTGGACCATAATCAAAAGATGAAAAAATAGTGACATGTGATTTTCCTAAAAGCAAATATGATCTAAGTTGTGTCCAGAGAATCATGCTAGGTTGGTGAAGGGCTTGGAAAATATGTTACATGAGGAATGATTGAAAGACTAAAAGAACCTGTCATATCTGGGCTAAAGAAGAGACAACTAAAATGTCAAGGTTGTCTTTCAATATTTGAGGTTTCCTGTAAGGAAAATGGAGAGGGTTTGCTTTGCAAGAAGTTATGGTAGTAGAATGAAGACCAACTGGCAGAAGTTACAAGGTGGCAAATTTTAATTGAGTATAAGGAAAAACGAACTAGCAGTCAAGAAGAAATGGGCTTACATGCATGTTTATAGCAGCATTATTCACAATAGCCAAAAGGTCATAGCAATCCAACCATCCATCCACAAATGAGTAGATGAACAAAATGTGTTATATATATGCAATGGAATATTATTTAGCCTTCAAAAGGAAGGAAATTCTGACACATACTACAATGCAGATGAACCTTGAAAATATTACGCTAAGTAAAATAAGCCAGTCACAAAAGGACAAATATCATAATGATTCCATTTACATGAGTGCTGGAATAGTCAAATTCATAGAGACAAAAAGAAGAATGGTGGTTTCCAGGGACTTGGGGAGAGGACAATGGGGAGCTGTTATTTAATGGGTATAGAGTTTCAGGTTGGGAAGATGAAATGCTCTAGAGATGGATGGTAGCACAGTAATGTGAATGAACTTACTGCCACTGAATTTTACACTTAAAAATGGCTAAAATGGTAAATTTTATATATATTTTACCACAGTCGAAAAACAAATCAGGGGCTCCATTGCCTATGGAATAAACTAAACAAAGAAGAAGGAATGGGCTTATGTGCGAGGTATTGAGTTTCATGTAACTGTAAGTATCGAAATCGGGACTGGACAGTCTCAGGGTGACACGCTCTAGGGAACACTTCAGGGTAAGAAGCAATCCCAATGATTTCAGAACATCTGTAACTCCACATGAAAACAGAGGCTCACTCTGTGACTCAGACTGAGTAAGGCTGCATTCTTTCTTGATATGTATTAACATATGCAAGAGTATATTCATATATAATATATTGTACATACAAAAGATCATGTTATATAACAAATATGCATTTTACTATATACAATTTAATAAATATTTTAAAAAGGGATATCCTTCTAGTCCCCATGCAGGTTCAATATGGAGAATTTGCCAATATCTTAGAAGTCCCCAACCCTGTCAGGTGCCCTTACCCCATTACTTCCATTCCCTCCTCTTTGAGATGATCACTCTTCAGACTTTTGTGATGACCTGTTCTTTTTTTTTTTCTTTTTTTGCAAAATAGCTTTACTACCTACTATGCATCCCTAAACAGCATAGTATAGTTCTGTCTGTTTTCAATGTCATGTATATCATGTGGTATGTTTTCATTTGTGACTTTCTTCTGCAGCTCATTATGCTTATAAGATTCATCCATGTTGATACATGCATGCAGCTGTAATTATTTTATTTTCAATAGATCATTTGTCAAAAGTTTGTAATAGACGCTGCTGCTAGGAACATTCATGTGCATGACTTCTGGTGCTCATGCATAAGTTTGGGAATTCTGGATTGCATGATATACACATCTCTGAATTTTTGAGATAATGTCAAACTATTTTTCTAATGATTCTATCAATTTTCATTACCTCCAGCAGTGTAGGAGAGTTCTTATTGCTCTACCTGTTGTCAGATTTGGATTGCACTCTTCACCTAAGAATTAGAGAAAATGGTGAGATTGGTAGCGTGGCTCAAATACCTCATCATAAAGTTGGAAAATGAACCTGAGCTGCACCAAGAAAAATTTAGGTTCCAAATCAGTGTAGGTGCTTCTATTGAGTTAAGTGTCTTGTCAGAGACAGGCTTCCAATTATATCCTAAGCACATGAAGGGGATGAAGTGCCACGTGTCCTTTGGTGAACTGCCCCCAACCCCACTTTTTCCCTCAGCCTTGGGTTTATAGTGCCTGCTCACCAAACTCTGACTACATCGTGTCATCAATGCAGTGGTTTTGCAAAGATTTCAAACAAACAAACAAAAAAAATGAAAGTGAGACATCATTTCCCGAATTATGTTAATTTGGTGAGGCTTAGTGAGTGGAATTAAAATGAACATCCCTTGAGAGGATGTTATGGACCACACAGAGCTCTGGGCTCTGGAGCTGACAATCTGAACTGGAATTCCAGCCAGGCCACTTTTCAGCTATTTCACTGTAAGCAAGTTGTTTGATCTGCCTAACTTTACTTGTCTCATTTGTAAAACGGGTAGAGTAATGGGACCTACTATGAGTGTGTTTGCTGGGGAGAGGGAATTTTGAAGGTGAGATAATTCATGTAAAGTGCTAAGCTCAGTCCTTGATGTTTAGTGTTCAAAAAATATTTGACATATTATTAGAATCTCTGTCCCTGAAGAAATACTTTTACAATGGCTTCCAGGATAATATAAGCATAGATTTGCCTAAGGAGATGGGGCAGGACTTGATCTCTTCAGAATTTTGTTCCCATCATCCTTCCCTTCCACACACATGCCTTTGGTAATTTTCAGCAGCAAACATTTAGAATAAGCTTTGGTTTTACCCTTCATCAAACCAGAAGTGACAGCAAAAACAGACATTTTTTTCAGAAAAGAAATTAATCTCCTAAATAGGGTGATTCCACCCTTTTCTTTAAATACTTCTAAACTCAGGAGGGGGAAGCAGAGCACACATTATCCATCAGAATGAGGCATCAGCTAGCACCGCCGAGTTTCATTGACTTTAAGATTGCCCTCTGAGCTATAGGTTTTTTTTTTCTTCTTTCCCAGAGCACAGTTAGAAGGGATATTTTTCTTTAAATGGCCCCATTTCATTTGCATTTTTAAGCTTTCACTGCAGAGAGTAGAAGCAGTTGTAAATGGTTCCAAGAAGGTAGCTGTGGCTGCTTGCCTGAAGCTTCTGAAATTGAGTGTCAGCTTCCCTCAGAGTAGAAAGATATTACTTCATATTTGTGCATGCGGTTTGCCGCTCTGCTCTTGGTTTGATGGTCTCATTTAGCCACAGGCATTCTCCAGCAATGATTCGTTCTCCCCAATAAAATTAAATATTACCTTTCTCCCCCCTCCCACTACCACTCCACCCTCTTTTTTTTAATAAGACATTTTCTTGTTTATACTGAAGCGAGACAAGAAAGTATGAGTTTTCCAATTCCTTTTATTGCTCCTTTTTAACAAGAGGAGAACAGCAAAAAGGCAAAAGAGGAAGAAAATCTACAATTGGAAATCTGAATGGAAAGCTGTATCCCGATCACAGACCTCTTTGAGTTTGTTGAAGATTTTATAGCAAGCTATTGAGAGGGGAAGGGTACAGAGAGCCTACGGGATGTTTCACTATGTTGAAGAATGAGGGGACCCACTGATCAGCACTATCGCTGAGCCCTGTTGATTCTTGAGTTCACACCATTTACCCCAATAATCCCCTACTTAGGGATTCAGGCCTGCAGTGAAAACCACAGGCACACCATGTCCACAGGGTTTTGACATCTCCCAAAGGACTGCAGGAGGAGCCTGGGTTGATTCCAGGGAGGGGTGGGCAAGAAGCTATTTGTAAGATGAACGAAGATGAACATCTTTGATGGATTGGTCATTATTGTCAGAAGGTGGAAGCCAGGGTGCCTTGATTGGTGGTGTTCCTGAACAAAACAAGCTGAAACTTTTATATGCTTTCAGAAATTTGGTTTTAGTATATAGGCAGCCTTCACCCTACTGATGAGCTGTGTGCTGGAGTTTACACGTTGGGTTTTTAGAACCTGGAACCCAATTTACTTCAAAATAGTCCTTTAATAGGGTGATCAGCTTTCTCAACCTGCACACAACAGTCTATTTAATACACACTAGTTTGTTGGAAATGTATTGCTAAGAGTTTTAGAGTGATGGGGATGGAATCTATGTAATGAGGGAGGAGAAGGTAGAGAGTTTCTACTCTTTTCCTCCTGTATCTGGAACCAAATTCAGGGGAAATTTTGAAATAGACACAGCATGTTTTTGGCATCTTCCCTTTCTGCTCCTCTCTGCCCTGGTTGTCAGGGCATTGTGTAGCCCCCAAGGCAACTAAATTCGTTGTTGTAAGAATGCTACAAAAAGGGCTCTTGCTTGGGATAACTAGTGTCGAATCTGACTGAGATTCCTCCTACTGATCTTCTGTGACTCATGGACAGAGCAGAGGAAGAGGATTCGAAATTTACCCTGACTCACTTCCCAGTGACCTGGTATTGGGGTGATTCTTAGGTATTCCTGAGCTGTCCTAGAAAGGTCTCTGTGTCAAGGAAATTTGGGTGCCCAGGGTCCAGGTCAGTGACTCCAACCCAACCACCAGGTTGCTCCAAAGAGTAATTAGCTTGACATTTTTGAGACTTCTCATTAGATGCTTACATCTGAAATGTGTTTCCCCAGGTGATTTCCGATCCTGTGCCATCACCCTGTGCTTCCCCTTGGCTTGCCCAGCTGCTACCAACACTTTTATGTCTGTCCTCTGGAATGTCCATGATGAATAAACTCATTCGTAGCCTCAGACTCTTCCTTGACCACTTTGCTCCCTCTACGTTTTCATCTGAACCTCCCTATCCCTCAAGTATTCTGTGTTCTCTGTAGCCTTCTCAAGGGGAGACTGCTAATTCCGCTGCATCTCAGCATCAGCAGCTGGCGTTGGCACCATCCCTGCTCCCCACCTTCACTCCCCAGATGATTCACATGGAAGTCTTTGCCCCTTTTAGGCTCAAGCTCGCTGGCATTGCCAGTATTCTTCAAAGGGTCTCCAGTGAACTGTTACAAGGGCAGGTCTGCCTCTTAAATGAGTGACATAAGCCCTAGGGGGGTCAGTGGTGAGCTGGAGACCCCGTGATGCTCAAAAAGGGCACAATTGTTCCGCAGTTCACAGTGGAGGGAGATAAGCCCTGTGTTCCCAGACCTTTATAGTTTTTAAGACCAGCCTTTCAAAGAATCTAGATTTTTATATGAACTTTCCTGATTTTTAAAAAATGGTAGATAGTAAACCAAAAAAAACAAAAACAAAAACAAAAAAACACTGTGACAGCCAAATAAAACCTGGCTATTGGTCTGAGTTGGCCCATAGGCCTCTGATTAGTAATTTCCACTCTGCATTTCCTCTTCCTCATCTAACACTCTCTTAGTCATTCTCCCCATTCACTAATGACACCGGCATGTGTTACACAGTCTTTCCTTCTATCTGAACCCTGCTTTCATCCTGGGCTTCTTCTGGGCTAATGAGGATGTCCAGCAACACTCAACTCCCCATTCCTAAATTTTCGCTTCTTGCCACGTCCACTCCACCTGGACCTTGTCATCCCCTAGGTCACCTCCCACAACCTTCTACCTTTCTACTGCTTGTACTCAATCATTGACATTATTTCTACTTCAAAACTACGGACTCCCAAACCACTGATCTCTCTCTCTCTCTCTCTCTCTTTTCAATCATACCCTCTTACATCATACCCTCTCAGCTGCATTTTACTTCAACCTGTTTTGCTAATATTGTTGCCCTGTTGGCTTTCTTTCATACTTTGATGGCAAAACCTCAACCCTGGAGCTAACAAACTATCAACCTTCTCTGCCAGTGTTGCTGCATGTCATAGAGAAACCCACACAATCTGTAGACTCATTGTACTACCGTCTCCCATTTCCCAGACCCCACTGCTCCCTGACACTCTCCTATAATCATTCTGGGCTTCCTTAGTCACCTCTCTCTCTAGTTCTCTAGACTAGCTTTTCAATACCTTCTTCACTTTTCTCCCCTCCTCAAATATTTGGCCTTCACAAGTTAAGCATTCGACATTGCTTCCTACTTCACAGGAAGTGTAGAACCCAGAGATGGAAACATTCAACCCCTTAACTCAGTGCCACCAAACCTACACATTCCCTACATCGGCCACCATGCCTCTTTTCTTCACTTCTGATTTTATGGAAGAGGAGCCTCTCTCTGTCTGAGCTTATCCCCTTTCTTGTCCTCTGGAGTTTTTCTCTCCTACCTCCTTAGCAGCCTGCCTTGATCACTTTTCCCCTTCTCTTCCCTGTCCCTTCACCCTGTCAAACTCTCTTTTCCCCCTCGCTATTAGGACCTAAACATGTTTAAGCCTTCCATCTCGTATATTCAATTCCTTGCTGGTCCCGTGGCATTTTTCAGCCACCGCATTCTCTTTAAAAAGGCATCTGTATCTGTTGCTCAGCTCTTTACTTCCCATTCTGTATTCTACCCACTGCAAGCTAGCTTCTGCCTTTATTGTTCTGCTGAAACTGCTCTCAGCAAGGTTGTAGATGGCTACCTTATTGCTGAATCCAATGGCAACTTTTAAGTCATTATCTTCCTCCACCTCTCTGCAGCGGCTGACATTGTTGGTCCTTTCCTGCATATTGAAAAACTCTTTTCCTGGGCTTCCATGACCACGTGCAGCAGCTGGATTTCCCCACCTCTTCAGACTCCTTCGTGAGCTTCTCTTTCTCTGCTCACTTTTAAATACTAGTGTTGGTTCTGTCCTACTGGTCTTATTTGTCCACGCTCAGGCCTTATTCATGTGTACCCCGAGGTTATCTCAGTATTCTATAAATTGTGTGGGGAGATTGAGATAGACCAGGAGGGGTAGGAGGCAGATTTTATGATGGGGAACAGTGGAATGAGATTGGCCAGGCATAATGGTACCAGACGATGGAGAGACTGAGGAGTCAGCGAGGGAGAGTTTAATTTGCTGAAGTTGACAACAGGTGGACAAGCCTCGGTCTAGGTTGTTAGTATCTAAGATGCTGAAGCCTTCTCTCCTTTTGTATAATGAAGCATTTATCTGGCCTTTGTCCTGCGTTCCTGGGATGGAACTTCTAAACAAACCCTCTAACTTTCCCAGGTGATAAGACTTTTTGTTATTCATAGTGAGCCCTTGGGACCATGCCTGAGTTTATGTTAATGAGGTGACTCACAATGAGCCCCTACATAATTTCAGGATGGGGGCTGGTCATGCTGGAAAGGTCAACTGTGTGATTAGAGAGTTGGTGTTTTGAGCTATGTGATATTGGTCTAACCTCCGGGAGGGATTGGGAGATGGAGTTTAACCACTTGGCCAATGATTCAATCAGTGATGCCTACATCATGAAACCCCAATGAAAAGGCTGGACACCAAAGTGCAGATGATCTTTCTGATTGGTGAACATGTCAATGTGATGGGAGGGTGAACCAACCTGAGTCCATGGGGAGAAGGCATGGAAGCTCCACATTCTGGACCCTCTCAGACCTTGCCCTGGGTATTTTTTTTGCTTGGCTGGCTCTGATTTATACCTTTTATGGTAAAACTTTTATCCTAAGCATTGCACTTTACTGAGTTCTGTGAGTCATTCTAGTGAATTATTGAATTTGAGGGGTTGTGGGAACCCCCAAATTTGCAGCCAGAAGTGTAGGTGGTCTGAAGACCCCTGAACTTGTGGCTGGTGGCTGAAGTAAGGCAGTCTTTTGGAGGCTGTGCCCTTCATCTGTGAAGTCTGCACTGACTCTGGGTGATTAGTGTCAGAATCACATTGCAGTACTGTGCCTCCCCAGGGGAAAGCATGTGGACTCAGTCAGGGAGCAAGTGCCGTAGACGAGACCTGGTTATAGAATGTAGAAAACCAAGAGTCACAGGAGATTGGAGGCATAGCTGATTGTATTATTTAGAAAGAGTATTTCTAGGTTTTTGGGTAGCATGGCAGCAAGCAGGTTTTTGTTTGTTTGTTTGTTTGTTTTTTTATAAGCAGAAATAGTGCTCACTTTATGCCTGGTCATACTTTCCTTTCACAGTTTTTGTGCTTCTGGGTTCTTGAATTTGTCCCCTGAAAATTCTAGAATACTACATATTTTCAGGCTAAAAAATACGACTTTTTCTTTTGTCCCTTATAAAAGGCAGAGAGCAGCCCTTGGGGATAATAATGACGCCATTTCTGCTGTGGTTGCTTGTAGTTAAAATTGTGTCAGCCATTTTGACCCCTGATGAGATTTATGGTGGCTTAGATCTCTGTTGGAGAAATGAGTTTTAAGCAACAGACAGGAGGGAAAAGTTCTCAGACTTAGAGCATATTATTTTAGTGAAATGGGGAGAAAATTCACTTGAGCTTTTGCTTCTCTTTTAAAAATTTTTTAGCTGTAGAATCTGACTGTCCCCATTCTACTATCCTTGTCTGCCGCCAGTGTCACCAAGTTCCCTCCCAGGGGACACTGGGTGGTTCCACATTTAACACTAAGAGCTCCCGTGACGTGCTGACCTCTGGCTGCGTGACAGGTTTCCTAGCCAGCCCGTTCCAGACCCTTGCTTTGTTCCTCCTTCCAACCTTCTCAAATCAGAAGTATCTCTGTTTCACAGATGACGAAACAGCAGCTCAGACAAACTGAGTCGCATTGTCAGTGGTACCTGCTTAGAATGCCACAGTGATCAGAGCTGAGGCCTGCCCAACTCCTGGTAGAGTGACTCTTACGGATGGGGCAGGCATTATATCTGGTGCTGGACAAAATTAATGACAAAGACCCTGTTCTTATCCCTCCAAAAAGCTTACAGTGATATCAGAGGGACTGACCTTTATTTTCTGATCAAAGTGCACATTTGGAGTAATCATCAGTAAAATGAAGACTTTAATTAAATACATGGCCTGTTGCTAAGTCAGGTAAAAACATCACCAGAGAGGGTCCCCAGCAGCAGCTTAGTTTAGAGAGGCAGCTTGCCTCTATCTCTTGAACCTTTTGATCTTTGTATTGCAGCACTTAGCATGATGCTTTCCACATAGTGTGCATTCAATAAATATTTCTAGAATAAGAGAGTGGATGCCTAAAAGCCTAGCTTTTCCATATTTGAATCCAAGCAAGCCATTTCCTGTCTCTGAGAGGAATATAGGTACCCATGCGCAGAAGCACAATTCTCAAGGAAATTTTGTTTTGGAAGGATTTGGCTCCCAAAATGTATTACTTAGTGTTTCGCTCCTTTTTTACAAAAATACTTAAAGTTTTTCAAAGTCCAAATTGGCTGTTCATTTGTGTAACTAAGTGACACATCGTTTTTTGTTTTAACCTCCTGAAAAACGGTAGTCAAGTAGGTGGGGCTTGCTTGAAAAAGGAATATGTGGACTCAGAGATTACAAGGTTTTGTTATGTAAGAATTTATAAGATTTACCATGGTTTCTGGTAAATGCTGGCACATGTTTGTTTGGCCCCAGGCTCTGTAAAAGCACTAAGCTGCTTCCTGTCTGATGTTGCTGTCCTTTTTTTTGGCAAGGGAACAAGACATAGTCAAGTCCTGCAGGGCTGGGGCAGAGCGGAGGTGGGTGGAGGTGGGTGAGTGCAGGGGAAGGGACCAGCACCCACTCTCTTCACCCCATTTCCTTAGTTTGTATCTGCACTTAGAAACTGAACGCATGAAGTCTCTTGATTGCATGGTGAGTCAAAACTCTGAGGGTAGACCCTTGTGGGCATTCTCCTCTCTTTTCATTGCCACCCCTACACCCAAGATCACAGGATGGAGCTTAGATACGGGGTGCTAAATTATTGCTACTGACTAACTGCAACATCTGCTACAAGTGCCAGACACTCCATAGCACAAGTTTGTGACTATAAACTTATTTAACCTCTACTGGAACACTCTGAGGGAAGTATTATTATCCCCACGTTATAGACAGCAAAACTGAGACTCAGGAAAGCTGAGTGACAATGTCCAGCTAGTAAGCATCTGGACTGCATAATCATCCCAGTCTCCTGACTTTCTGTTAGGGACTCATTCCATAACCGAGAATGTGACCTATTTGGGCTGGGGCAAAACAGTGGGACACTGACTGGGAGGGAAAAACAGCGGGACACTGACTGGGAGAGTGTCCTGCAAAACAGTGGGACACTTTCCTTGGAATGGACTCATGAGGCATGAGGGGATGCATTGATGCACAGGTGTGAGGGTTCAGAGGTCTCTAGATAGGCTGTGGAGGTGAGGAAAGGCCTGAGCTGACTCTGTGGTGCCAAGAGGTGGCAGCCAGGCCTGCTGGGTGCTAAGCCTGCCTCATTCCATTCTGGGAGACTAAGTAGAGAAGCCCGGAGGCTTCTTCCCTCCATTTGGAGTTTGAAGAAAACTCAGAGTAAACAGCACATGAAACCTACCTGAACTTGTCATTATAAGCCCATAAAAGGTGAAGAAACAGTTGAAGGATGGGGAAGAGAGAAATCAAGGGACTCTTGGTGTAGTCTTGTTGACTGCTGGCTCCGTATTTATCGGTGTCGTGTCTTCCATTTGTCAGGCTATAACGATAGTAGCTTTTATGAGTAAGCAATTTTTTAATGAACTTGTTCCAAATGTGGATTCCATTCTTGGAACTCTCTGTGCTCTGAAGCAGCTTTATAATTATTGCCTTCGGTGGAATAGCCAGGCTCTATCCGGCTTTTATGTAAGCAATTTCACTCGGTTTGCCTCTTCCTCTTTCAGCTTCAAACAAGTCAGATGAAGGGGTGGAAATATACAATAATAATAGCTTTTTAAAAGAGTGCTTATTATACGTTAGGCATTGTCCTAGGTGTTATGCATTTATCTTTTTTATTTTATCCTGACATTCCCTGGGACTGATGTATTTTACTGTCCCCATTTTACAGATGAGGAAACTGTGGCTCAGAGAAGTTGAATAGCGTCTAAAGTTCCTCAATGAGTGAGTGGTGGGAACAGGATGTGAACACAGGTCTGTCTGGCCACACAGCCTGTACTCTGATGCCTCTGCTGTACAAAGTGGACAGGAAGGGCTGTTCGTGCCAGCGTATTCCAGGTCAAGCTGGGAGTGGAAAGAGGAGCTCAGGACACTCATTAGTGCTGTGGAGTCATTTGCCATGTTGGCCCATGCAAGAGATGCTGTAATTAAGTGCTGATGGCTCAGTAATTATAGATAATTTTATGGTCTTTTGCTTTCATAAAAAGAAATAGAAAAGTTTACAGAGCTCCCTAAACTTGTTGTTGCCCATAATAATGCTGCCTCCTGTCTCAGCCAGTGACTGTACCATTTATCCCAAAGCTCAAAATTTTTTCATAGGGTAAATTGGCCTCATCTTTGCGACATGGACTGTTACCATCCTATTCAAAACCCTGATTCCTTCCCAACTGGATTGAGGCTGCTTATGAGTCCCTGCTTCCAGGACTGTCCCCTTTCTCTCCATCCTGCATGATGTTCACAAGTACACAGGGCCAACATGCTGTTCTATCAGACCCATCTGCTACTGGAGCAATGCAGGCCACAGAGTGGCTGAGACCAGCTCTGGAGTCAGTTGCAAGCTCAGATTTCCACTTCTGTACTTGCTCACTGTATGACTTTGGGCCAGTTATGTAACCTCTTTGAGCCTCAGTTTCTTCATTAGTAAAATGGGAATGATAAGTAGAAGAATGTCTATTAGATAGGGTTATTGTGAGGGTTAAATAAAATGGTGCATGTAAAAATGATTGGCTCAGTAAATTCTAGCTATTGTTATTCTCTCAGCTCCTATCTGAACTCTTCAGTTAAGAATTGGGAACCACTGTCAACTGGCTCTTAGTACCTCGCCTAATTGTAACTGATGTTCAGGGTGTACCAATAGTTAGGCTGTCTTGAGGACTCTGTCTCTTCATGCATTGTCATTTGCAATGTCTCCTTATGGAGTAAGCGTGTAAATTAGCAAAGTTTTCTTTGGAGAAGGCTCCTCTGTCTCCCATTCCTCATATATTTTCCTTGGTGCACTGGCTCTCTTCTTGCACCGGTTGCCCTCCTGCTGACCCCTGGCCCCTCAAAGTTCCCCAAGGAACACCCAGGCACCCAGGGCCTTACCTCTTAATTAAGACAGAGCCGGGTCCTGTGCAGAGATGGGGATATTTGCTTGGTTTTGACTCAGGAGTGGGTTTGTTTTTCTCTAATTAGTTGGAAAATCGAACTTGATCTATGAAGAAGGCAGATTTACAACTTGAGTGGGTACATGACTGCCTGAGCTTTGTTGTAATAAAAGGTAAAATTACTCCTGTGGGGGATTGGGTGGACATCGAGCTGGTTTCTAATGGCTGTGTTTCCTCTCATTTTCAGGGCCTGAGTGAAACCATCCAGAATGATCAAATAGTTCCTCCTAGTGAATAAGTTTGGGGAGCCGGAGAGGAAGACGATTGAAGGGTTTGCTTTTTCTTTCCTTTCACTGAGACATGATAATATTCCTCTATACATGGAAACTTGAACTATTTTGGCTAGTTTTCAATGAAAGGTCACGTAGATGACATATCCTCAGGACAGATGGCTACCAATGTGGCCTCCACCCCACCCACAGGGAAAGACTATTTCTCTCCACCTTGTTTTCCAGCTTTCCTTTTGCTGCTGTTGATTTACTTTTGTTCTGTTTTGCTGCACCATTCTCTCTGCTTCCCTTCTGCTCTCTCACTCTTGCTACTTATTTTTATATTTTTCTATGTCTCTTCCTCACTCTTTCTTCCTCTCTTTCTCTTCCCTCCACATCCTGTTTGCCACTGCATCTCATTCTCTGTCTTATTTGCCTCCCTTCCCCTCGGGATCTTATTTTTGGCACTCCTCTACTTCCTTCTCCCCCTCTGATTCTGGTTCATAATATCTTGAAAGAGCATTTGATAACGTTTGCCTGACCCTGCCTGACACTGGGCGAGTAATTCTCCTCGGGCAGTGTTTGCTGTGGTCTGTGTGTGATTGATGAAAGCTGCTCAATTTGCTCTTCAAAGCTCTGTTTATGGAGAGCTTGGATGCATTTCCTCAGGATTTTACTTTCTTTTTTTCCCTCCAGAAACAAGTCCAAATTATAGGATAAAACTGGAACACTTCCCATTTGTTCATCATCTTCACAGACCCCTTAATGCTTCCAATAGAAGGACCAGATTGTACATGTCCACCTTTCAAAAAACTGTTCTTCTTGGAGTCCTCGTGCCAGAGATTTTAACCCACAAAAGAAGTTATTTGGGTGACCTTTAATTTGAATAAGACCACTTTCAGCCCTAAAGAAGACATTTAGATTTGGACTCTGGGTACCAAAATGGAAGAAAAATGCTAAAGCTATTAATACTAGAATCTGAGCACCTGTGGTATCCTGGCTACTCAGGACAAGTTCATCATAAAATGAAGGACGTAAAATCAAAAGAATTGTCTGTATTTTTCGTTTCTGGAAAGAACAGTGGTTCAAGTTTTTTTTCCAGTATTAACTATACTGGATCCCACATGAGAAGATGAGACATATTTTTCACCTGGTTCAGGTTTCCTGTAGAGCTGTTCCTATTTTTCAACCCAAGAGAGGACTTACGCACCTGCACTAGGTGCTTTACACATTCAACTGCTTGAAAAAGGGGTAGACTAAGTAATCTGCAGAAGTTCTTTCTAGTTCCTAGATTCTCTGATTCTGAGGATCTAATGCTTTAAGTGTGATAAATATATTGCAATGAAAGGATTACCAAGTTTCATGCTAGAATTCCTGAATTTAAATGCAGATTTGGACAATTATGACTTAAATGATCTTCAATAAAGTTTTACAAATAGTTTCAGGTTTTGTTCAACAGCTTTACTGAGGGATAATTTACATATCAAAAAATTCAGTCATTGTAAGCGTATAGTTCAATGATTTTTAGTAAATTTATAGTTGTGCGACTATCACCATAATCCAGTGTTACAACATTTTTAATAAAATTTTTGACCTTATTTTATTCATCATCTTAAAATTAAACTCATGTAGTGAATTGATTGCAAAAACGGCCGTAATTCTTCAACCTATGGTGGCATAAGTTGTTTGCGCCTTCCACTGAGAGATGGAATTGATTTCTCCAGCCCTTGAATCTGGGACAGGCCTTGTGACTTGCTTTAGCCAAAAAAGTGTGGTCCAAGTGACGGTGTGCCAGTTCTAAGCCTTGCATCAGAAGGTCTTGCATGTTTCCATTTGCTCTTTGAAACCCTGCTCTCTTCGCCATGAGTGTAAGTATAGTCTGCTGGGAAGAAAAAAAAAAATCATGTGAAGAGAGGCCCCAATCATTCCAGCTGCTCCATGTTAGGCCATCTTAGATCAACTTCCCCCACCTTCCCTCCAGCTGACCACAGATGCATGAACACCCCTCATGAAGACTGGCTGAGCCCCATGCAGATAAGCAGAATTGGCCAGCCAACATGTAGACCCACCAGAAAAAATAGAAGGTTATTGTTTTAATCTACTAAGCTTTTGGGTGGTTTATAAAATATCATTATTGTAGCAATCAATAACTGATACAGAATGGCCATAGGGATCAAATTTTTTTTAAAGCCATGAAAACATCTAACATTCTGACTACATCGCATAGTATGCCCTCACTACATTTAAAAAACATTCAATTTAATAAACATGTATAGAGGCCTTCATATATGAAAAGAACTTTGGAGTTGTGAGGGATGTGGAATTGAAACAGAAATGATATAAACCCTTAAGGAGTCAGTTCCAGTGAGAAAAAAATACATACTTACACAGAGAGCTATAATATAGGACAATCTGTCCATCTATTACAATATTTATGTTGAAGTGGTCCCTCCATTGTCTGCAAATAACCATGTTCTTCTTTTCTTGGTATTTCAGTTTGTTCCAAAATGTGTCCGAGGAATATGGTTTATTGAAAAACTCCCCAAACAGCACATTGACAGAAATTAAGTTTTATTGATATGTCCAAGTACAGTGTTTGCATTTGTAGAAAATAGTCTTTATGGCAGCTTGGCCATGTGAAATGTTTTATGAGCCAGGGAAATAGAAAAGCAGACATGAATTTAGAGCCAGGGTTAGGAGGAGAATAAAAAGAGGAGAAAGAGAAGTGGATGGGAAAGTCTTGATTTCTAAAATAAGCAGAAATTTTAATTTCAAGAATGCCTAACGAATAGAACATTGCCTTAGCAGCTTGTTTGTGCTCAGCTCCAAAATATTCTAGAGGTTTAGGTGGCTGGGATTGGGCTGTGGGAAGAGGAGGAAAGAGTGGGGGTTTTGGCAAACAGGACCTTGGGCAGCAGAAGTCTTGTGGTTGGTTGATCTCAAGCAGGTTCTCTGAATTCCTTCATCCTCTCCAGAAGCACCCATCTGGGGAGTCTGAGAGCACAACACAGAGCCCTGGTTTGGAAGCCAGGGGCCCTGCTTCTAGTCCTAGCTTTGACACTGAAGAACTATTGCTGTGTGACCATGGACAGGTCACTTTTCCTTTCTGAAGGCTGACCTAGGTGATTTCTAAGGTCTCTTCTGCTTCAAATAGTCTATAAGTTCAGGCCCAATTCACCCACCACATTAGAGGAGGAGACTAAAATCAGAGTGAGCCAAAGTAGATGAGAAGGCCTCTGACAACACACGCGGACCTCTAAAACATGGAGCTGTTCAGAAAACCAAGACACAGGTTAATGGGTAAGCCCCACAGATGCAGACCCACCCTCCACTTCTCCACTGAAGGTATGGAGTCTGACCATGCCTGTCCCAAGGACTCCAGAGGTCTTGGATGCTCCCTACCTGTGACCTACCCACTGGGCCTATCGAGTGCACCCTCCCTCTCCTCCTAGAACAAGGGTGTTAAAGGCTTTCCTTAAAATGAACTTGAGTTCTAATGAGTGGCTGTTTAAACAAAGTCAAATATTCTTAGAAGTATGGTGGGAAGGGTAGGGGTGAGAAGGTGTTTTTTGTTTTTGTTTTTTTTTTCCAAGCAGTGGAAATAACAGAAAGGCAAAGAGTAAATAAAGAGAACTCTCTGCAGCAAGGAACTCCCTGAAGCTAGATGTAAACCAACGCTCCCAGGCTGACTAGGGTCTCTTTTAAGATGACAACTGTGGAAGATCTCAGGGCAGTTTTGGGGATCCGTTTTGGGGAGACAAAATCCTTGTCATCACCTAAGAAAAACCCCTGGGAGGTGCTGAGGGAAGAAGCAAGAAGTGGCAAAAGCCCCTGCCAGAGGGTCTGAGTCACCAGGAGGTGAGCCCCCGTCCCCTGCTGGGAGGAATGAATTCCTGACTGCAAGTCTTCAAATCCTGTCCACCAGCATTTCTCCAAGGAGCCTACGTGAAATAGACAGATGTTCTACTATGAAGTTGTTTGGCTTCCAACCATGGGAAGGGCCTCTGAAAGGAGGAGGCTCCTGTCCCCTGTTGATTAGGGTAGCAATAAAGAGAGGCTGTGTGCGTCCCCAGTGACCACTGCAAGGCTGTGCTGCCAGAGGCCAGGCCAGGGATCCTTCGTGAAATGTGATTACACGAAGTTCCCTTTTCACCTCAAAAAAGCAAACACTACAGATGCTCCTCAACTTATGACAGGGTAAGCTGAAAATATTATAGACTGAAAATGCATTTAATACACCTCACCTGCCGAACATCATCTTTTAGCCTAACGTATCTTAAACATACTTGAACAATGTTTGTGCAACGAACAAGGACACAGCCCACAATTGGGCAAAATCATCTAACACAAAGCCCATTTTATAACGAAGGGTTGAATATCTCAGTAATTTATTGAATACTGAACTGAAAGTGAAAAACAGAATGGTACGTGGCTATTTGAAGTATGGTTTCTACTGAACACACGTTGCTTACATGTCACTATAAAGTCAAAAAATTGTAAGTCAAGCCATTATAAGTTGTGAACTGTCTGTATAAATAGCACTGTTCAGGTCATTGTTTGTCTTCCATAGTGTCACGGTCTGGTCTGTGCATTTCTCTCTCTCCTTTTTCCGACACAGGTCACTCTCCAACACCACCCATCCCCATCTCCGGATCAGTGAAGCCCTGCAAGTCAGTACAGTTTGTACCTACTTAGGGGCATAAAG
Source organism: Mandrillus leucophaeus (assembly GCF_000951045.1). Lineage (NCBI taxonomy): Eukaryota > Metazoa > Chordata > Mammalia > Primates > Cercopithecidae > Mandrillus > Mandrillus leucophaeus. Next base: position 3,600,070 of record NW_012101576.1, read on the forward strand.
CATAAAAATAACTTTTTTTTTTTTTTTTTGGCTCACAGATTTCGTGGGCCAGGGATTTGAACAGGGCATGTCAGGGGCTGCTTACCTCTGCTCCACAACATCTGAGCCTCAACTAGGAAGACTCCAAGGTTCTGGGGAATTCAAGGCTGTGGGGGAGTGGGATCATGAAAGGTTGATTAATTCACAAGTCGGTCAGGTAATGCTGGCTCTGGGGTGGGACTCAGCTGTGACCTTCAGCACTCTTACACATGGCTGCTCCAGACACCTGAGCTTCCTTTCACTGTGGTTACAAGGCAGCTGAATTTCTTACACCATAGCTTGGGGTTCAGAGCTCCAAGCCATCAGAGATATTGGTCTCTGGATTCAGAGACAATGACTAAAGGCAGGAGCTTGAACCAGGTGATCTCCCAAGATTCTTTCCAAAATGAACAGTCCATGAAGAGGACACAGTGCCTCTTAAACCTTAAAGAAGGCTGAACCTTCCTGACATCCATGGGGACAGGGATGTTGATGACAGGTTCTCTCAAGAGCCAGCTTCTAACATTTGCAGGAGCAATAAGTAAGCTCTGTGGATCCTGTTCTCATATGTTCCAGAGAACAAGATGGAGGTTGCAAGGTCTTTTACGAGTTGGCTTTGGAAGTCATGGAACATCAGTTCTGCCACATTCCTTTGATTATAAGTAAGTCAGAAGCTTGCTCAAATACAAGAGGAAATGATATAGGCCTTCCCTCTCTCTCTCTCTCTCTTTTTTTTTTTTTTTT
>NW_012101576.1:3604001-3604857 GCF_000951045.1 Mandrillus leucophaeus
GGGGAGGTCAGTGGAGACTTCCTGGAGGAGGTGATGTTTGAGCTGAGTGTTAAGGATAAGTAGCAATTAGCTCAGTGAAGAGAGGCTGTGGAGTGGGAGAGGACATTCCAGAAACATTAGGCACATGTTTTTGGAATGGAATGCGATAGGCACCAAGCCTACACATACCAAGAAGATATAGTCCTTTAACTGTCTCTTTTAGTTAAAAAAAAAAAAAAAAAAAAAGATAATTGTCAATACTCATTAAAAAGATAATTAAATAATATTTTAAATGGTAAGGCATGGAATGAAAATATGGCAAAGTATGTGGAACCATAAGCAATTCTATGTTGCACTGTGGCTAGTCTTACTGGGGTTTATCCGACTTGAAAATACACAAGCTCTTCCCACTGTGCCTCTTCTCCTCAACAAACTGATTTTGGAGGGCTTAGCACATGTAGTATTTTATGCAGACCTTGGGCTCCCATTTCTCATTCTTTAAAAGTCCCTTATGGAATTAGCAGAGCCTGGAAAATTTTACTGGAACTTACTTCTATGTTGTAACTTAGGAGGGGCTCAGCCTTCAGAGTTCCCTCTGGGGTTAAAGGGGATCAGGAGGTACCTGTCCCAAAGGCCCTTGGCTACCTGAGAGAAAGTCAATTTGTTTCATAAGGCTCCATGGCTGCCTCACAGCGTTTTGGAAGCAGTAGGCCAGAGATCACCAGGAAACAATAGTGCCTGGGTTCGCTGCCACAAGCAAGGTGTGATGAGTCAGAATGAAGCAACAGTTACACACACCAACAGGTCTAGCTGGCAACAGGTAAAGGTATTACCTCAGTGAAAAACCAGAGCTGAAAACGGGTAAGGTCTAACTGTG
>NW_012101576.1:3605332-3636911 GCF_000951045.1 Mandrillus leucophaeus
GCACCACCATGTCTGGCTAATTTTTTGTATTTTTAATGGAGACGGGGTTTCATCACGTTGGCCAGGCTGGTCTCAAACCCCTGACCTCATGATTCACTCACCTCAGCTTCCCAAAGTGCTGAGATTACAGGCGTGAACCACTGCACCCACTGGCCTTCCCTCTCTATAAGAGGATTGTCAAATAATTTGCAGACGTGTGGCTTTTTTATTTAATTTTTTAAACCTTAATATAGTTTAGTTTTTTGGAAAGTTGTAGATTCATAGCTAAATTGAATGAAAACTGTAGAGATTTCCCCTCTACTCCCTGCCTTCACACATGCATGGCCTCCCCATTATCAACATCCCCCACAGAGGGGCCCATTTGTTACAACTGATAAACCTACACTAACACATCCTTATCACTCAAAGTTCAGAGTTCACACTGTGGTTAATTCTTGGTATTGTACAGTCTATGGGTTTGGACAAAAGTATAATGACAGGTATCTACCATTATAGTATCATAAAAGTAGTTCACTGCCCTAAAAGCCCTCTGTGTTCTGCATATTTATATTTTAAAACCCTCACAATAGCCCACATTGCCTAACCCAAACTAGGCCCCGCCATCACTCTCTGTTGATTTCTCTATAAGGAGCTCCCTCTCCTTCACCTCTCATATCCTAGGAAACTTTGGAGATGAGCATGGGGAAGTTGCTAAAGTGCTTCTTGGTTCTTTGGCCAAGGTTGAGTTTAAAAGTAGCTGGTCTTCTGGGGGAAGTCCTCCTTTTCTTTGCTCTTCCCTCATCCCTGCCTCTCCACTTCACACTACCACTTGTGATTGTACCAACGCTCTGCTTTGCTTGACTCTTTGGTGAGTTCCCGAGAGTGGTTTCCTACCATCTTGTGTGTCTTTGCAGAATAAATTAAATGCTAAGGATCTGTACACAGGCTCAACACAGATATCTTCCTTGGTAATATCTCCATGCCAAGCTCTTAACTCACCATACTTAACTGAAACGGTTTCTCCTTCATGGTGTGACTTGGGGAGAAAGACTGTCAAACATGTTCTAGAAACATCAGCCTGTCATGCCTAGGATGGCACCTGGCAGTAGGAACTTGCTTTCTTAATGATTGTTGAATAAATTAACCCTGGGTTAGATGTGCTCTGGATGACTCATGGGCTCTGATTCAACGTGATTCACCAGAGGATTTAGGGTCGTTTGACCATGGAGAGCCCTGCATATCTCCAGAGGGAAATGAGCAGTGTCTATGTGTTAAGGTGGTGATGGGGAGTGTGGATGTGTGGTTTTGGGATAGGGGATGGGTGTGGATGGTCCTGTGGTGTGATATGGTGAGTCAGGGCCAGCAGCAGTGCTTGCCAACACGTTTATTACTTGGCCTTCTGGTAATGTGCCTCTGCTTCCACATCTCCAGAATTTGGAAACTTTACTGGACACGGTGAACAAACCCTCCAAGTGTCAGGCCACTTGTTGAATTTCCAGGAGGCTCAGATCACTGCTGCTTCCTTTTTTCCTCCCTAAGGTGTCTGCATAAATCACCAGAAATTCTCCGGATAAGCTGACCTCACTTGAAGAGACCTATGTACAAAAGAGAAGGTCTAGGTTTGTCGATGGGAGAAATCATCAGAGTAACCACGTTATTATTATTCTGGCTAGAGATGCTGGATTCCCAGGAAAACTTATAGAAATGATACGCTCATGTGTTTCTCATTTACAAGAAGAGAGAAAAAGAGAAAGGAAGAAAGGAAGGAAGGAAGAAAGGAGAAAAAGGAAGAAAGGGAAAAAGGAAGGAAGAAAGGAAAAAAAGAGAGAAAAAAAGACTTCCAGGCTTCCTTGCAGCAAGGGAGCACTTGTTGGGACAATACTTCCATGAAGGAAAGGGTCTGCACACTGACACAAAGAGTCTTCATTGCTCTGAAATAAGCTTGCCCCTTTTGTGTTTTTTTCTTCATTTTCTGTGCAAATCCACAGCCCGAGGTGAATTGACTCTCTGTGCCTATGTGTCAGCATTGTGGAAGGCCTTTACATATGTCACCTTCTCATATCAATGATGTCTCTAAGAAATACGGACTGCTATTTCCAATTAATAGATGAGAAAACTGGGGCTCAGAGAAGTGAATTAAATTGCCCAGAACACACAGCTAATAAGCAGATGAACCAGATTGTTTATTCATACAATAAACATACAAGGCTATGTAGTAAGCTATGGAGAGGAAAAAAATGAATAACATGAGTTAGTTCTACAGAAAGTTTACAGCCTAGGTGAGAAAGATGGGTAATTGTATAACAATATGGTAAAGTGCACAGGTAGAGCTACACAGAAGACCTTGGGGGGAAGCATCAAGAGAGGCATCTAATGCAAACGGGGAGGTCAGTGGAGACTTCCTGGAGGAGGTGATGTTTGAGCTGAGTGTTAAGGATAAGTAGCAATTAGCTCAGTGAAGAGAGGCTGTGGAGTGGGAGAGGACATTCCAGAAACATTAGGCACATGTTTTTGGAATGGAATGCGATAGGCACCAAGCCTACACATACCAAGAAGATATAGTCCTTTAACTGTCTCTTTTAGTTAAAAAAAAAAAAAAAAAAAAAAAAAAAAAGATAATTGTCAATACTCATTAAAAAGATAATTAAATAATATTTTAAATGGTAAGGCATGGAATGAAAATATGGCAAAGTATGTGGAACCATAAGCAATTCTATGTTGCACTGTGGCTAGTCTTACTGGGGTTTATCCGACTTGAAAATACACAAGCTCTTCCCACTGTGCCTCTTCTCCTCAACAAACTGATTTTGGAGGGCTTAGCACATGTAGTATTTTATGCAGACCTTGGGCTCCCATTTCTCATTCTTTAAAAGTCCCTTATGGAATTAGCAGAGCCTGGAAAATTTTACTGGAACTTACTTCTATGTTGTAACTTAGGAGGGGCTCAGCCTTCAGAGTTCCCTCTGGGGTTAAAGGGGATCAGGAGGTACCTGTCCCAAAGGCCCTTGGCTACCTGAGAGAAAGTCAATTTGTTTCATAAGGCTCCATGGCTGCCTCACAGCGTTTTGGAAGCAGTAGGCCAGAGATCACCAGGAAACAATAGTGCCTGGGTTCGCTGCCACAAGCAAGGTGTGATGAGTCAGAATGAAGCAACAGTTACACACACCAACAGGTCTAGCTGGCAACAGGTAAAGGTATTACCTCAGTGAAAAACCAGAGCTGAAAACGGGTAAGGTCTAACTGTGACAGAGATTTGCTGTGCTGCTTCTTTTTTAAATGGCTATGATGACAGTGGGGGTGGGGAGTGGGGGGTTGGGAGGTATACAATACATGCATTTAAGTTTCCAGCCACTAAGTAAACAGATCTTATTCCTAAAGGATACTCTTTCCATGGGCCATACTGTTTTGAATTCCTTCCTTTAATAAGTCTTCTCATGGGGTCACTTGGAGAGGACTGGAAGATGGAGACTCTTGGGGTCCATCAGGAGATAGCTTATCCCACAACCCAGGCCTAATGCAAACAGGTAAAATTTCTGCCCTGCTGGGAAGGATAACTATGACCAGATTAAAGGGGCCCTTAAAAGAAATTCCTTCTTGTATTGGACCTGGAATCATAAAACTAGGAGGTGGAAGTGACTTTTGTCATTTTACAGGTCAGGAAACTGATTAGATAGGGAAGTGATTTGCCCATGGTGGGAAGTAAGTTCAACATAGAACCAGGATAAAACCCATCTCTTGACTCCAAACCCAGTGCCTTGGTCTGCTTTCCTTGTTGCTGTCTGCCCATTGTCACAAAGTTTAAAATACTATTTATTTGTCTTTTTAATGAGTATTGCCAATTACTTTTTTTTTTTAACTAAAACAAGACAGTTAAAGGATTATATCTTATTGGTATTTGTAGGCTTGTTGCCTATTACATTGTCAGAATTGATACTAAAAACGTCCCTACAATATTTCTACCCATGAATCTGCACATAGAGACCCCATTGGGAGCTGAGCCTTGGTGGATCATTTTGATTTAGGTGGGACCTTATGTCTAACAAATCTTTCTGTCCATTATCTTGCCCAGCCCCCATTCAAATATAGGTGTATTTTCAGGGTTATTTTTGCATTCATAATTCTTGACAAGAAAATCCTCCCATCTAATCTTTGCTTGATTTCTTTGTTTCAGGAGATTATCTAGCATGTCTAATAGAGCAACAAGTCATGTCCTGTGGCTCCAGGCCTGGTATTCCATAGCATATCAAAATCAACCACAAGCCTTTGCCTCCAACCTCACCCATATCAAGGGCAGAGATGAGGCTGCCCCCAAGGGAGGTGGAATTTATAACCAAATGATCATGCTCTTTCTGGGTTTTGCAGGGTTCCCCAAAGAGGTAGCATTCTTGGGTTATGGGGTACAGAGAACTCTGAGATTAATTTTCAGTGATGCAAAGCCAGTGTAGAACTACGAAAAAATTGCTCACCTGAGGGTTGCTGGAATATTGGTAAAATATTACTTCTTGCTGAAGAAGCACAGGGAACTTCACCCAAAATATGGCTCTCTGGTATAATGGGTATTTTAAATTAAAGGTCTTTTAAGATCAACAGATGCTGGAGGAGACTTTTCCCCTATCTATGTAAAGACCAGACGGACCCACCAAGGAGAACAATTGTTTTTCCCGCTCTACCCGCTTCTGTCTCTCAGTCCTTTACTTCTGCCATAAAGAAGGATGAAGCTGTTCTCTGAAATTCCCTTATCTGCCTAAGATCTATACTTACCAAAGACGAAAACAATTACCTCTGATCCCTCCTCTGAATTTTCATTAACTGAACTCATGTCGCAGGAAGAAAGACAGAAGTCTGTCAACCAACATGGGCAGACTTTTATCACAAACTACTCTCTGCTCTGTGGGCCCAACAGACTTTCTCCCAGGCCATTGTATATTCTTCACAGCCATTGAATTGCCCTGAAAATTGTTTACTAATCCCCCTAAAATCATCCACAATGCCCCCCTCCCATTCCCTCAAGAAGTAGGTATACAAATATCTGTATCCCATTGGGATACTGGGAACTCAGCCTGTGATTCTCACATGAATGTGAACAAATATCCATGCCTTTTCTCTTATTAATCTGCCTTTCATGAGTTGATTTTTCAGTGAAACTTCCAGTGGTGAAGGGAAAACTACATAGCTATTTAATTTACTCACCTGGGATAGAAAAGGAAATCCTAGCAGATGATTTAGGTCAGCGGTATCCAACCTTTTTAGTCAGGAGAGCACATTTTAATCTGAAAACATGTATAGTCCTGTAGATAAAAATACATTTAGGAATGCATTGGTAGAGCAAATGCTTAATAGCAGACAGAGACTAATACCTTTAAAGGAATTTGAGTTCCATTAATCATAACCTTATCTATGTAATATTCCAAATCTGAGTTATTGCTTTCACTCTGTGTTTCTGCAGCTCTCTCTGCCTGTTTTACCACTGGACTGGAACCTCCATGAAGGCAGAGCAGTTTGACTTATTCCCTGTCTATTATACGCTCGGCACCTACCACAGTTTTTGGCACAAAGCAGTACTTTATGTGTATTTGTAGAATGAATGAATAAAACCATTAGAAGTATTAGAATATATGTGTGTGAATCATGCTATTTCATCAACCTATAAGCACTGATTCATGCAAATAAAGTGCTCCCATGGGATCTCAGGGTCTACAGATTAGAAACCATGCATTTAGATTTATATCCTTGTGCCCAATATTTTGTTCCATTTTCCTCATAGGGAGTTTATGGGTCAGTAGATCACAAACATTGGTCTCTGGATTTAGAGACAATGACCAAAGGCAGGAACTCGAACCAGATGATCTCCCAAGGTTCTTTCCAAAATGAACAGTCCATGAAGAGGACACAGTGCCTCTTAACCTTAAAGAAGGCTGAACCTTCCTAACATCCTTGGGACAGGGATGTTGATGACAGGTTCTCTCAAGAGCCTGCTTCTAACGTTTGCAGGAGCAATAAGTAAGCTAATCTCTGGCAGCCTCTAGGCCGTCTAGTTGCTATTTCGACCCCAAATGGGCCTGCAAAGGTACTTTGCCTGTTTCCTCTGTCAACCTATTTGTGCAGAGTGTTGATAACTGAAGTGACACACAGTAAATACTCTTTGTCTTGCAAGACATTTGCTGGCAGTGGAGATAAGGAAGGAAATGTAGGAGTTGAAAGAAAGAATGCTTAGCTTAAACTGTGTGTGTGTATATGTGCCTCTCAGTGTGTGTGTTCACATTTAAATGATGACCTCTCTCTTCCCTCTTCACGCAACAGCTCCTTCTCTTGATTCTCCCGCACTCGAATTTCTGCACTCTTCAAAGATAGAATGGCATTCCAGGTGTGAACAAATCAGGGAGGTTTCCTGTTTAAGATTCAGAAATTCATAGCCCTGAGGAAGTGAGTAAAAGAGAGAAGAGTAGAGAGAAAGAGAGATGAAAAACAGAATCTCCGCCACCTGTTATTTAGTGATTAGCTTCCAGATAAGGAAGGCAAAGATGCATTCCAGGAGCTCGGGACTTGCCCAGACAGAACTCAGAGCAAAGGAGGGCTTGCAGAAAGGTGAAACCAGAAATTACAGGAGGTGGCTGGGCTACTGAAAGTACCATCTATAAATTTTCTTTCCAAGCTCCTCCATTTCATGGAGCTCTTAAAATTGTCAGTTCGTCACTTCACCCTCTTATTGATCCTGCCTCACCTGATTTGGTTTATGTAAAAGATTCTTATAAAGACTAGCTCTTCCACTAGCCATGTAACCCTGGGCAAACCACTTACCTTCTTAGATACAAGCCTAGTGGCTGCTATCTCATGTGTTTAAATAGCTTCATCCAAATCCGTATGAAAAGAAGCCAACAACAACAACACACATACAAACAAAAAAAATAGCATAATTCTGGGAAGAAGCCCTGATGTGAGTTTGCAGGTGAGCAGCCTCTGCTCTAGTTCTTACTTGCATACACGCCAGGCCGTTTGACTCACCCACAACGAAAAGCAAGTGCTTATTCATGCTTATTCATTCACTTACAGAGGAGCAGGCTGCTCAATTTTGGTGTTTTCCCTTCTCAGTAGAAAGGAGTGAAAATAATTTCTGCACAGCCTCTCCTTCTGTTAAATATGTTACTGGAAAGCAATCACGATCCAGACCCCAAGAGAGGGTTCTTGGATTTCGTGCAAGAAAAAATTCAGGGTGAGTCCACAGTGCAAAGTGAAAGCATGTTTATTAAGAAAGTAAAGAAATAAAGAATGGATCCTCCATAAACAGAGAAGCCCTGAGGGCTGTTGGTTGCCCATTTTTATGGTTATTTCTTGATGATATGCTAAACAAGGGGTGGATTATTCTTACCTCCCCTTTTTAGACCATATAGGGTAACTTCTTGACGTTGCCATGGCATTTGTAAACTGTCATGGCACTGGTGGGAGTGGAGCAGTGAGCATGACTACAGGTCACTCTCATGGCCATCTTGGTTTTGGTGGTTTTTGACTCCTTTACTGCAACCTGCAACCTGTTTTATCAGCAAGGTCTTGATGAATTGTATCTTGTGCCGACCTCCTATCTCATCCTATGACTTAGAATACTTCAACCTGTCTGGGAATGCAGCCAGCAGGTTTCAGCCTTATTTTACCCAGCTCCTATTCAAGATGGAGTTGCTCTGGTTCACACACCTCTGACACTTCTGCATGTGGCACCTGTGGCTGCAAACATGACCCCAGGTTCTGAGCAGAGGGGCAGGAGGCTGTGTACTTTTCAGGGTTGTATGGCCTCTTCCCTTGCTAGCCTTTCTTGCTGTCTTTGTTCTTATGACTGAAAATGTCTTGTCCTTGACAACCACGATGTGTTCAATTTTTCGACACGATGAGGTCAGCACATTGCCTTCTAGCCTCTAGAGCAGGTAAAAGTCTTGACAGATATAAGATCAAATTACTAATTCACTCTGATTATCACTTTGCACTGTCTCCTATAAAAAAATCAATGTGGAGCCATGAACAGTTATGCTAGGGTAGAAAATAAATACCCTGCTGATTAAAAACTGGAAGTCACTAGCTTTGAAATTTCTCCAAAAATAGAGCCCCAGATGTCATGTAAACTGCAATCAAAATGGGCTGTAAAACTCAAACTGTAGACATTGCCTTGTAAAGCGTTCACAGATGTAGCAGCAGAAGAAATTCTCGCAGCTTAGAAAAGCAAGACTTCTGCTTTTTTTTTTTCTTTCTGTCTCTCTTTTTGTTTTTGAGGGGGATGGTAGACAGGATGAACACCAAACTGTTCATTTCAATATCTAATTTGCCTCAAAGAATTCTGACTTAATATATTTTCTCACCAACCTAAATCCAATTCAAAAAACATTTATTGAAACTCGAACAATCTACTTTTGGTTGACAAGTGCTAATAGGTGCAATGTTACCCCTGTCAACTTATAAGATCACCTACTGAGCTTGGAGTCAAACAGGAAAAAGGAAATTAAACTGGAGTTTGAATGTGTATCTTCTAAATTCTCAGCCATAGCTGAATGTGTATAGTGCTCAATGAGAAGCAAATTGCATTGCTGGTTTTTCTTTATTAAAAAAAAAAAAAAAAAAAAAAAACCTAAAATTAAAGCTGGAGCATGTTCACATCTGAATGTTGGATCTACCTCTAATGCAGATGAGATATATCTGTACGAAAAAACAAATGAGGCTGGGTTCGGTGGCTCTGGCCTATACTCCCAGCACTTCGGGAGGCTGAGGCGGGTGGATTACTTGAGGTCAGGAGTTTGAGACCAGTCTGAGCAACATGGAGAAACCCTGCCTCTACTAAAAATACACAATTAGCCAGGCCTGGTTGCATGCTCCTGTAATCTCAGCTGCTCAGGAGGCTGAGGCAGAAGAATCACTTGAACCCAGGAGGCAGAGGTTGCAGTGAGCTGAGACTGTGCCATTGCACTCTAGCCTGGGCAACAAGAGTGAAACTCCGTCTCAAAAAGAAAATAAAAAAAAGAGAAAAAAGAAAAAGAAAAAACAAATGACATCAGAGAATCTTTTTCAACACCTCTTTGCTTCTTGGATTAACTATGTATTTCCAACGAAAAACAACAAATAAAATTGGTTTTTGACCCTGTTTTATTTTTCTATGGAGACCAGCCCTCTACTGTCTTGAGTTCCACAGATAGGTGGATTTCTCTGAGAAACTTAACACCACCATGTCATTTTTAGTTTAAGAGCTTTTGTCAGGAGTATCTAATAGGTAGCAGGCAATAGCAGAGTGTGAGTGAGTGCATATGGGTGTGTACACTCCCTTATGTGCACGTGTATATTATCAAAGATGATGTACCATTACTGGACCAAAATTCCACACCGCCTTTTGGATAAATCAGACAATGTAGTCAAATGGTTAGTCGAAATTATCTCCTTTCACTCTTGCTTTGTAGTTAACTAGGAGAATGTGGCCATTAATTGTTAACATTCTAGACCTCATTGGCCAGCAGGGTTCATATCAAAGATCATCTCCTTCCTTCCTCTCTGTGCAGACAACTTCTGCTGTATCTGTAAGGCACAACCAGAGGTCAATTGCTTTTCAGTTCACTCATTCATTCTCATGTATAGTAAGAAATAATGAAGTACCAACCCTGTACCAGGCGGTCCTCTAGGTGCCTGAGATACTACAGAGAATAAGACAGAGAGGCTCCTAACCTCATGGGGCTTACATTCTGGTGTGAGAAGACAACCAATAAACAAAATAATTGCAAATAGGTCTTACATCTTAGGTCTCAGTAATTATCATGGAAATTGAAAAAGCAAAGAGACATGATAATCAATGGATGTGCATATGTGGGGAGCTCTTTGGGTGGGGATATCAGAGAAGCACCCTCAGAGAAGGTGATGAGTGAAGACAGCCAGGCAGTAAGGGTAGGGTGACATGCACACTGTTGCACCCAGAAAAAACAGTAAAGGGCTAGCAGCTCTCAAGGTCAAGTTTTGCATACTCAAGTGAGCTGGCCCCACACCACATTCCTACAGAGGAGATTTTCTTTTCTTGACTCATTTGTAAACCAAGTGGGAAGTTGCACTCTGAAACGAATGAATGTGAGGATCCGGGGCACTTTATTAAGGAAAACTGAAGCGTTGCTCTTAGATATGAGGAATTTGCTGGAGAAGTTGAAAAACTTAAGGGCTCTGGTCCCATCTTTGCCAATAGCAGGTTATGTACCACTGGGAAGTCCCTTCTCCTCTCTAACTTCAGTTTCCTCTTGAAATGAGGATGTTGGATATCTAATTCTCTTCCAGTGTGAAAAATCTCTGAGTTTCTAAAAACAGAAGCTAGAGCTGCATATTCCTGCTTGAGAACACACTGTTAACATGGACTCACTCACTATGACATTCAAAGCCATACTGTGCATAAAAACAGCATATGCACTGGAGTGACACTTGATCAACTCCTCCTAGAGTCCAAAGGAGCCATGTTCAGACACTTGATCTCTTTTAACCTCCTCAATTTGGTCTGTGCTATGACTTTAGTCAGTCGGGAGACCTTTCAACAGGCAACCAATGGAGAGAGTTTCATGGATAGGCCAGATCTCCCAGTGCACACCAAAATGAGGCATCTTGTCCATATGCAACTATGCGAGAAGTGGCAGGTCTGATGGCAGAGATAGATCAGACAGGGGTCTCAGGGTCTCAACCTTCAATAGTGGAAGATCCCTCCTAACAAAAGTCTGTGGTTAAAGACAGCCCTTTACTATGATCCCCTGGCTTCCTGGCATGAAAACAGCTTTCTTTGAATCCTGCATAATGGGCAGATAGTCTCACAGCCATTTCCTCCTCTGTTGGGTCTGTTGCATGATGTTCTATCAGTACAGAGAGACATTCCAAAGCTCAGAAAAGGTATAGGACAAAGGGCTATCATTTGTATATGTATTTTGAGCATCTTTGCTAGGTGGAAGAGGGATCTAGAGAGACACACAGTGAATCAGAAATAGTCCTTGACCTCAAAGACATCCCCCCAGCCTAGATTCATATGCAGATACCTACCATTAACACAAGTCAGAGAGAGAGGAGAGTGGACGCAATGACAAGGGTGATGGTGGTGAATGAATTGACATTTGGAATTAGTCCTTGGGGATGATTGGGACTTCACAGGTCAGAGGCAGAGAATGAACATTCCTGCTAAGGGAACAGAATGAGTGAAAGCCGTGCATAGCGTAGAGCTTCCGGGAAGAACATCAATTTATACAGACTCCAAGAGGAGAGATCCTCAGAGGTTTAAATCTAACCCCCAAGTGCATGACACAAAGGAAGCCAGAGCCCTTTGAAATGCAGCTACTTTTGTCCCTGGTGTCCCTGGAGTTTCCAAATTTTATTCCAGGAGAAGCATAGCACCCTCCTCCCCTCTGCATCCCCAACCACACATACAAGGAACCTACAAGGAGGGCAGGGCTGTGGCTTTCAGTCACCAAACTTGCATCATTTCTGATCAGGGAAATATATATATATATATATATATATATATATATGAGATGGAGTCTCACTCTGTAGCCCAGGCTGGAGTACAGTAGCACGATCTCAGCTCACTTGCAACCTCTGCCTCCCAGGTTCAAGAGATTCTCCCACCTCAGCCCCCTGAGTAGCTGGGATTATAGGCATGCACCACTACGCTCGGCTAATTTTTGTTTTTTGCTTTTTGTTTTTTTTTTTTGAGACAGAGTCTCGCGCTGTGTCACCCAGGCTGGAGTGCAGTGGCGCGATCTCGGCTCACTGCAAGCTCCGCCTCCCAGGTTCACGCCATTCTCCTGCCTCAGCCTCCGAGTAGCTGGGACTACAGGCGCCCGCCACCACGCCCGGCTAGTTTTTTGTATTTTTAGTAGAGACGGGGTTTCACCCTGTTAGCCAGGATGGTCTCGATCTCCTGACCTCGTGATCCACCCGCCTCGGCCTCCCAAAGTGCTGGGATTACAGGCTTGAGCCACCGTGTCCGGCCTAATTTTTGTATTTTTAGTGGAGATGGAGTTTCACTACGTTGGCCAGGCTGGTCTCGAACTCCTGGCCTCAAGTGATCTGCCAGCCTCAGACTTCCAAAGTGCTGAGATGACAGGCATGAACCACCGCAACTGGTCAGGGAAATATTTTAAAACTGTATCAATTTTGGAGTTCTGATCATTGTTTCAGAGTTGGAAATCAACTTTAGTCTCAGGATTCCTTATTGTTCCTCTGCTGCAATTTCTTTTCTGTTATTTTTTCCTTTTTGAAGGCAGGGTCTCACTCTGTCACTGAAGCTGGAGTGCAGTGGTGCTATCATAGCTCACTGTCATCTCGAACTCCTGGGCTCAGGTGATCCTCCCTCCCCATCCTCCCAGGTAGCTGGGATTATAGGCACATGACACCATGTCCAGCTAGTTTTAAAATTTTTTGTAAAGACTGGCTCTCACTCTGTTGATTAGGCTGGTGTTGAACTCCTGGCCTCAAGTGATTCTCCCACCTGGGCCTCCTAAAGTGCTGGGATTACAAACTTGCACCGTGGGGACTAGCCCTTTGCTCTAATTTCTAAATGCCATTTCAACTTTTCTTTCCTCCATCCAGCCATGCTTCTTTGTTGCAGACACAAGTATTTGGAAACTTCCTTTTTCCTCTCTCATTTTTGTCCCTGGGGCTTCTACAAAGACTGTCAGAGGTCTCCCCACTCTTTATCATCCAGATGTCTCCGAGAAACAAAACCACACACTTCCCAACAACCATCCTGATCTGATCATTTGCATATCAGGAAGGCTTTGTCCCAACTGAATTCTACCTTGTCATTCCCATCAATATTTTTTGATCATCTTAGCTCCGTGCCAACCAATTGTTCATATTTACTCTCAATATGTATTTGACGATCACACGGAATTTCACTGCCTAGTTATGTTCTGGTCTACTTAATTTGTCATCTCTATATTCCTTCTCTTGACAGTGGCAGTGTTGCCAGGTAAACAAAGTTCTCTTTTGTTATCACACTTGTGGCCAAATAGTAGCAATAATGGTAATCAGAAATAAGTTGTATCAGGTAAGGTGTTTTATTTTTTTGTTTTTGTTTTTGTTATTATTTATTTATTTATTTATTTATTTGAGACAGGGTCTCATTCTGGAGTACAGTAGCGTGATCATAGCTCACTGTAGTCTCAAACTCCTAGGTTCAGTGATAACCCCACCTCAACCTCCTGAGTAGCTAGGACTCTAGGCGTGTGCCACCAAACCCAACTATTATTATTATTATTATTATTTTGTATAGAGAAGGGTCTCTCTCTGCTGCCCAGGCTGATCTCGAACTCCTGACCTTAAACAATCCTCCTGTCTCGGCCTCCCAAAGTGCTGGAATGACAGCCATAAGCCATGGTACCCAGCCTCTTATAGGGCTTTAATAGAGGATCATCACTTCCTTAATACTCAAGCCAACCTGTGAAGCAAATTATCCCATTTTACAAATGAAAAAAAAACTGAGGCTTAGAGAGATGAAGTGACTTCTTTAAGGTCACTCTAGTAATAACAGACAGGCAGGGCTCAAACTCTGGACTATTAGATAGAGCTGGTGGATATGAAGTATGCTTTGAATTCTGTGCTGGTCCCCCTGTGCTTCCCAGAGATGCTCTAAACTGGAGGCTCAAACACCAGCGGATTTTAGAATTACCTGGGGTCCTTTTTAAAATGCAGAATCTTCCCACCCCATACCCAGGACAATCTGATTTTGATGTGATAGGGCCCTAAAGTTTGCATCATTTACCCAGACCCCTGATTTTATTAATGCAAGAGCTTGTGTTGAGAAATTGACAAGCAAAATGGAGAAGCCTAAGAATGCCTTATTTGTATTTACTGTTCATTGTATGTAACTGCGAGTTCATTCAGGAAAGGATAGTTTGTATTCTGCTTTAGTTCTTATAAAATATCACTATAATCTTATTTTAAATGACTGCATTTCTGGAAGAGACCATTTTATCCCAAAGAGAATTTCATTTCTGATCATTTCAGATAGATCTTTTATTTTAATTCTCCCTTCCCTTCTTTTAATATGACATCATAATCCTCTTCACATCTAGCTTTTGTGTTTTATTGGTGTTTTTTTTAATGGAATATTGCCAGGCTTAGCATTAATGATGGAGATTTCAGAATTATATTCTAAATGAGAGTAAAATTCAAATAAGGATTCAAATGGAAAATATGTCTATAAGTATATGAAAATATCTCCTTTTTTACGCAGCTTTTCTTTCTTTTTATTTTTTTCTTTTTTCAGAAGGAAATGCTGGTTTAGGTAGGTATGTTAGGGGGTGAATTTTACTGTTATACATACCATCTTAAGAAATATTCAGATAAATCCTGCTTGTCAGAACTCCAAAGAGGTCAGAGCACTGGATAAAAAATGAGATCAGCTTTGATTTTCTTATGTAAATGTTTTCTCTATATGTATCTATTATGACAAATGTAATGGTTCTAATAACCACTCCAGACCCATCTAATTCAATTTAATTCCCCATGATCAAAAAATGCAAAACAACTATTTGAAAGACAGAGATTAGCTCTCTTTCTACTACTAAAGGAAATGAGAAAGGTATTAAAGAGATGGAATCTCAGACAGAGCTTCAATATTGATCTCATCTCCCTTAAGTTTGATCTTATGTAAACTAAGTATACTGAGTGAGGTTTGGTGTAAAATTTCTTTTGTAAGGTCTAAAGAAACTGGAACAAGCCATCCATATTCATCCCCTCTTTAGCAAGCATATTCCTTCCTACTACTTTCAAATATTTGGATCAATGCAAAGATTTAAGATCAATTTTCTTCCAGATTGCAGATCATTGCCTCATAGCCACATTATCTCACAAGCTGTGTGGTTTACATTCTTGCACCCTGAGCTGTCATATTTCACATAAATACCTTCTTTCCATGGGACAAAATATAAACTGTCTCTTTCTACCTAACCCTGTCTTGAGTAAACAAAAGAAGCTGAGTTTTGGAAAATGAATTTCAAGCCCAGTCCAGTGGAAAATATCCTTTGGTCATCTACACTCCTGCACTTGCTGGTACTCTCTTTTCATCCCTTGCCTGGCCCTTAATCCACATTGCATCCTTTATGGGATACTTTTCATCCATCCCTTTCACTTGTTGACTCCGTCCCTCCTCGGTGAGCTGGTATAGGAGCTTGTGTATTTGCATTTCCTTTGGGAGCAGCATTCTTTAAGGAGAGCAGGAAATTCAGTGTCAGTTAAAGAATGCTTTTGGTGTGCAGAAACTCTTCTGAGCTCTGGGAGCACACAGAAGAACGAGATGGGTTCTCCTTCTCTTTAAAATGATTGCCTGTAGTTAGAGGCAATGGGCCTAACAAGAACAATAGCTCCCGTGCATTGAATGTTTGTTTCGTGTCACCTTCCCAAACGCAATTAATTTTCATCTTCACAATAGTCCTGTGAGTTAGATGCTGTTATTCCCATTTTTTGGATGAGAAAATTTGGGCTCCCAGTTGCCCCGGCCCTCAGTGGGTATGTGTCAAAGCCAACATTTGAATCCTGGTCAGTCTGACATCAACACCTCTTCACTATATGGCACGCTGGTTGAAAATATAAATAATAATCGATGACTGAGGCACAGAAAAGATCAACAGAAAAATAAATTCATCTCCCGGGTCAGAAGGATTAAAGTAGAAGCTGGAAGGCTTTACCCATTCCGGTGTGGCAGTGCCTCCTCTTTTAATGACTTCCCTTGCAGGCAAAATTCTCCGGAAGAATACTGTTGACATCCTTCAATGCATCATAAATAATGTCCCAGGTGCTCAACTACCAGACTCAGTCACACTCGTCTGGAAGCTTTGCAAAAGTCTTCGAACTTAACCCCCTCTCAACCAACGATTCTTCTCATTCCCTGCTCCCCACTATGAGCTCAGTATCATTTGCTCATAGTTTATAGTTGCTTTGTAAGTGCTCTTAAATATATTTTTTTGTCTTTTTGTGTTTTCATTTTTTGTTTTATTGAGATGGAGTCTCTCTCTGTTGCCCAGGCTGGAGTTCAGTGGCATGATCTCGGCTCACTGCAACCTCTGCCTCCCAGTTCAAGTGATTCTCCTACCTCAGCCTCCCGAGTAGCTGGAATTACAGGCACATGCCACCATGCCTGGCTAAATTTTGTATTTTTAGAAAAGATGGGGTTTCATCATGTTGGCCAGGCTGGTCTCAAATCCCTGACCTCAAGTAATCCACCCGCTTCACCCTCCCAAAGTGCTGGGATTACAGGCACAAGCCACCATACCCAGCCAAATATTTCTAAAGCAATTATTAGTTCAAATGAGTGCTACTTGCACAGATCCAGGATCTGCTGCTTCTGTGTTGTTACTATCTAACAATTCTGCAAACTTTTTGTTTGCCTTTTTGTTTTTTGGTGGGAAAGAAAGGTCACCTAAACTTTAGGTTCCTCTAAGGCTGGACTGTGTTTTATTTGTTTCTGTATCCTTGGGCCCAGGTCAATAGGTCCCAGAACACGTGTTCATAAATGTTTGATGGACTAAACCAAATGTGGAGCCAATTGTCCTAAGCTCTGTGACAGGGAAATATAGACCCTCAAATCAATTTAGTCAGCAAAGACTGAAGTGTGGGGATCAATTAAGGTAAGTATAGCTATAACTATAACACAAGGCAGAACAAGGTAAACCATCATAACAGGGTACCAAATGCCAGGGAAGTTCAGAGGTTGGAGAGATCTTATTCAGTGATCTAGAAGGGGGTATCAGAAGGCTTTAGATATCCACCAAACTGATAACAAGATCACAGCTATTATAACTTGGTATCTTGGTACCAATTTGTTGTTTTCAATAGTCACAATAGTCATAGCGGGAAGTACGGCATAGAGAAACTTTTTACTTTATACTTTCCAAGTTTGACTGCATTTTTTAAACAATGAAATTCATTCTTCTTACTACTAAAACAAAAAGGAAAGGACTTCATAGTGAAGGTGGCATATGACTAGGTTTGGAAAACTCTGTGGATAGGCTAAGGGGTGGAGAGGATTATTTTAGACTGAGGACCCAGCACAAAGGAAAACACAGAGACAGGCAAGCCTTGAAAAGGTTCAGGGAGCTGGAACCAGAAAGGTGAGCTGGAGTGCTGGATGTGGGCAGGGGCAGCAGCAGGGAAGGCCAAGAGGGAAGTTCTGGCCAAGTTGTGTGGGTAAAGATGCTGTCACTGAATTCATTTGGATGGGGAAGCCTCTGGGTCTTCTGAACTGAGCAAGGCACAATCATGGCTGGGCTTGAGAGGAGTCCTTCTGGACGCTGCTCAGACTTGGATATGCACTGACATTGTCCTTCTTCCTTCCTGAGCCTGATGGCTTGTGGCTCCTAAATCCCAAGGGCTCATTCTATTCCATGTACCAGCCCATCCAGTGCTACAACCCAAAGGAGTGACTCGTGCTGGGTTTTCCAAGACATATGACAGGAGGAGAAGAAAGACGATAGACACCTTCACAGCACCCCTCAAATCACCTGTAGGGGTTCCCCTCTCTTGCTGGTCATGGAAATGTAAGGTGAACATTGAGATTCCCTCGGCTTCATGTGTCATTCTTTGCTTCAGGAAAATAAAGCTTTCTTAAACATTTATATTTTTGCTTTCCTCTCCCATTCCTCTCTCTTCCATTTAAATATGTCTGAAATATAAACACATATACACTTACATATTCAGCATGGCCACTTACTCATTCTACCCCCTCCTCTGCTACCCTGCTTCTGTTGGGAGCAATAAGGGCAAAAACTCAATTAATTTCTCTGAAATTTCCATCTACTGCTTTAGTCAATAACAGACTTTTCATATGTTAGGGCTCTCAATCAGCCATCTCCTGTGGCTTTAATCATTCTCTAACATTTCAGTTTGCTGTCCAGTCTGAATGCCCTGCTCCATCTCCCCTTGCTTTGGTTTTTATTATTTTTATTTTAACTCTGAAAGGAAAATTCATTACCTATACCTGGAGCCTGACCTCTTTGTTGATGCCCTTTTACATGTCAAAGTATTTCTTTGAGTAATCTGTTTGTTTTGACCACTAAAAGCTTTTTTGAGCAAAGAAAATCTGATAGTAACAGAAGGTCCCCAAGTGGGTATGATTCTATTTCTGAATAAGGCTCTGAAGATCTTTGTGATAGTTGATCTCATGTGTCAACTTGGCTAGGCCATGGGACCCAGATATTTGGTCAAACATGTCTGCACATTGCTGTGAAGATTTTTTTTTAAGATGAGATTAACACTAAAATCAGTAGACTTTGAGTAAAGCAGATTGCCCCCTGTAATGTGGGTGGGCCTCATTCAATCAGCTGAAAACCTTCAGAAAAAGACAAACTTTCTCCAAGGAAGAGAGAACTCTGTAGGCAGTGGCAAGCTGCCTTCTGCTCAAACTGCAACATGAACTGTCCCCTGAATCTCCAGCCTGCTCTTCTACCTTGCAGATTTGGGATTTGCCAACCTCCTAATTATGTGAAGCAATTCCTTAAAATAAATATTTTTTCTCTCTGTGTGTCTGTGTATACATACATACACACACACACATATACACATACACACACATATAAGTGTATATATAAACATATATACACATACAACCTATTGATTCTGTCTCTCTGGAGAACCATGACTAATTGACTAATACAATCTTCATGTCTATATTCTGTTACTCCAGAAAGATTACAATTTCTTATTTGATTCAGAAAATGCTTATTAGATATTCACTAAACCATTAAAACAGTTCTACCTTAAATTGACAGTATCCCTTCCACTTCCTCCATTTCCTGCCTAAAAACCTAAATACACGAGGACCCCAGTATCATCTACCTCTCACCTTGTTTCACATCTTTTTATTTTGCCATCCGTAGAGGAAAGCAGAGCTTGGCAGCCACCTCAGATAGATCAGACTTTCACAGCTTTCAGGATCCCTGCCTTCTAGTCAAAACCCTGATGGCTTCTTCAAATCTCTCTCCCATGGGTCCTGTTTAGCAAGGCTTTGCACATCTCCATTTATCTCCTTTGAGCACTCTCCAAGTTCACTATTTGACTTTATTGGGATCTTCACTTCGATCACAGTGATAAATCTGATGGTATTACACTGTGTCCCTAGGATGAAGTCAAGTGTTGGGTATTGCCAAGACTTCTCATAGAAATGTATTCTTGGGTGTGGGGAGATACATCAACCTTAACTATAACAGTCATTACTGTTGACTGAGCACTACCTACATGCTAGACCCTGAAACAGATGATTTACACTCATTATCTCATTTTATCTTGTAGATTAGACAGGACAGACTAATTATCCCCCAATACTCATACGTTTTAAGAAGAAATGGAACCATGGAACCTCTGAGTCTTAGCTGGGCCCATGGCCATTGGGAATATAAGCTAAATCTCCCAGCCCCCTACTCCCTTGCATAGAGGTATGGCCATGTGACTAAGTTCTGGCCAGTAGAACATAAGAGGAAGAGTTAAGTAGAACTTCTGAGAAGTGTTCTTAGAGGAGGGTGATGCATGCTTTGCCTTCCTGCTGGTGGGAGTTTGAACAAAGCGTCTGGAGCTTGCTGCCATCTTGAGCACATATTGGAGAAAGATAGAATAGCCAGATAAAAGGAGCCTGGATCCTCGAAGATTTGTTCAGTCCCCATACTCGTCCAGAACCCCTTGCATCCAGATTATTTTTATCCTCTTTAACATTTTAAGTCACTCGGGGTTTTAGAGTTTTTATTACTCATAGCTGAATCGAATACTAATTGACTATTCCCATTTAAAAGAGGAAGAAAGCAAGGCTCAAAGAGGTTAAGTTACTTGCTTCACATTACATAAGTAGAAAGTTTAAGTGGTGGGGCCTGGTTCTCTCTGATTCCAAAGCCAAGTGTATGGCCCCTTCCTGCTATATCATATTTCCTGCTAGTGAGAGCCACCCTCTAAAGTGAACTTCTTGTCTTCTTTCCTGGTTTGACGATTCTTCTAAGCAAGTACAGTTTGGCTGAGTCGCCACTTCCTGGAGAGAGAGGTTTTGAGGCCCTTTCACTGTCTTGAAAGATGTCCCAACCAATCTCTGTACCTGCTCTTCTACCTTGCAGATTTGGGATTTGCCAACCTCCTAATTACATGAACTAATTCCTTAAAATAAATATATATTTTTTTCTCTCTCTCTCTGTATATACATACATACACATACACATATACACACACACACAAGTGTATATATAAACGTATATACACATACAACTTATTGAGTCTGTCTCTTCAGGTATCTGGATACAATTATTCCCTAGCCTTCCAATACGTTTGCTAAGTAGCTCCTTCTTAAACTGCAGAGTAGGGTGGGTGTCTTGCACACCTTGTCAGACCACTAAGCCTGCCTGTCCAAACAACTCTACTCTGCTGTGACTGTATTCCTCTGGCATGTTGGTACATATGCTTCTCCCACTGGCGCTTGAGGCCCCAGCATGTCTGAGAAATTGAATGGCAGCAAGTTTTTTTGCCAAGACCAAAGCAAACATCCCTGGAAAAAAAAAACAAAAAACAAAAAACAAAAAAACCAAAACAGCCTCATTGCAAAGCGTCCTGGCTTTTGTGTGGATCTTCCGCCAGGGAATTCCAAAAACTTTCTTCAGATGCAGAGACCCTAAAGGTCCTTCAAATGCTGAACGTCAGTCTGTGCCACAGTCAAAATTACAATCCAAGCAGAGAAAAATGTGCCTGCTTTTCACTTGTGTGGAATTACAGGGATCCCATATACTGGCTTTGATCCAGTTTACTATGTGATCTTGAAGAGAGACATCATGGTGTGTTGAAAGAGCACAGGGTTGAGATTCTGAAAGCCTGGCTACTGGCTACTACACTGACACTATGTAGTTCAGTCCCAGGCAAGTCACTTAACCTCTCTGAGCATCTCAGCTGTGAGTATTCATTCATTCACCCTGCCCCCACCCCCATCCATTCATCCATCTATCCATCCAATTCAATATTTATTAAAGGTGCATTTTTTTAGGTTTGGGGCACACAAAGGTGAACAAGATATGACTTCCCTGCTGAAAGAGTTCCCCTGCTACCTGACAGGTGGTAGCAAATGCAAAATTGTTAATAGATGTGATGGTACTTGAGAAAGCATAAGCTTGTACATACAGTCAAAGGGTTATTTTTAAGCCACAACTTTGGAAACCTCAATTTCTCCTTCCCTTAGGTGGGACCCCCTGATTGTGCACCAGGGACTCAATGGAGAAATAGGCATAGAATTCGTGAACTGGCTACGGAGGTTCCTAGCAACTGCTACATCACAGATGGGGCATTTAATAGTTAATGTGACCCATCCTAGGAAAGCTGTGTACTGAGAAGAACCTTGAAACTCTCTGTCTTCAGAGACCCTACCCAAGTTCAGTATCTAATGGGAGCCACAGGTCACAGAATCCTTATCCTTATAATTGGAAGATGTCTTGGTCAGTCAGGAGAGAACTTTCAATATTTTATTGAAAGCATTTTGCAGTGGGGAATCCTTTCTCTCTCTCTCTCTCTTTTTTTTTTGCCAGTGCCAGCATAATTTAACTATGATTTAATAGCTTCTTTCATTTGCTTGTTAAATTATGCCTCTCCATCACCTTCCCTTTGGGTTTTCCCGCCTTTTGGTCCTACAACCTTCCATTATTTATTAATGCTCCATAATACATGATCGAGGTAGGCAGAAAGCAGCCATTTCACAGTGATTTAGGAGACTCCTGGCAGTGAAACAACAGGAACAGGAGCATACGCTCTGAGAGTCTCCCCTGTACTTGCCTTTTTGGAACAGAGTCAGATAGTTCTTAGCCATATGAGTCCTCCCTTCCCCTTCCCATCCCACCCTCCTGGCCATTTTCCTGCCCTGAGCAAATTCAAAATACTTGGCTCAAAAGGACTGGTGAGTCACAGCTCATGTTTTTTTCCAAGTTCCAACTGCTAGGACGAGTCTGCTCCTCAAAGTTGTGCTTAACCTAAAGAGACACCAAGAGGTAATTTGACTTTCCCTCCCAGGCAGGAGCCTTGTGTGAGATTAGACTTCAGATATTTAATAGTTTGAATCTTGAGGGAATCAGTTGTTGAAAGGAAGCCTGAAACAAACTAGGGAGATACTCGTTGCTGTCCTTTTCTTGGGACAGCTTGGCTTGTTTTGACTCAAGGAATGACTGTTATAGAGATGGAGCTAGGATGAGTAGTTCTAGAGTACAGATGGGAAAATAGACATGCTTCGTGACTTACTAAAAAGTATGGACTGGACCACATCTGCAATTTCATCACAGTTCTGTTTCTCCCAGGCATCAGTGAGGGGCACGTTCATTTGCTGCCCCATCTAGATTTCCTTTGCCTTATCCCTTCACTTGTGCTTCGGACTAGACTAGTACCTATTCAGTGACTCAGTGGATGAAGTAGGGAGGCTCTACAGATGTCAGGTCAGAGGGACACCTGAAAAAGTGCAGTGACCAACCCATACAGTTGAAAAGTGGGAGAGCCAGAATTAGAGCTAAGCTTCCTTTTTGACTGTAAGCTTTTACTGAGTAGGTTATTATTTTTATATATTTTAAAGATATATTTTATATATTTTTATATCTTTTACAGATAATATATATTCAAGCTCTCAGCAGAGTGTCTGGCATTTAATGCATACTTGCCTTCCTTTTACTACAGACCACCAAAGTGATACAGTGCTTAATAGGAAGAGTAGTGTTCTATATGGCCAGATTCCTGGAATGAGACTTGGGCCTCATCCTGGTTATCCACTTACTCACTGGGGAAACTTGGAGGGGCCGCTTTGCTTCCCTGAGCCTCAATCTTCTTATCTGTAAAATCAGAAGATTGAGTTAGATGGCCTCTGAGATATTTGCTTGCTGTAACTTTGTTCCTAAAACTGCTTTAGGTTGGGAGTAACTTAGAGCATAGAGCAGGACTCTAGAGTCTGGGGAATGAGTTGCCCAAGTGGAGTAAGACAGTCATGACAAGGGCAAAGTGCTTGGGGATCTATAATTGTTGTATTGAGTGATGGCCAAATCAAACAGGAGGATTTCTTATGCTTTTTGGGCAGTACAGCCTCTTACTCCCTCTCTCCAGGTCCTAGACAGTATTTGGCAGATACTGCATCGTGTCCCCACTGGTTCCCTTTCCAGCTTTTGGAGGAGCATGACTACACTAAAGGCTGGGCATGCTTGCCATTCCTCCTTCATCCCTGACTACACTCACCTGCTTCATACCTCCAGATGGTAGCAAGAGCTTTGGAGCCTAGGCATTGCCCCTGGAGACATGTCCTGATGTTCCCTAGGGGCCTGGGCAGCCATTCTCCATCTGGTGATTTAGGCTTAAAGACCAAGCACAGGAGAGAAAATCTGAGATAAAACAACAGCTGGAATAGAAATTCTGGTCCCTCTGTTTCTCCATGACATTACTTCCTACCCCCAGCAGTGCCTTGCAAGAGGGTAGCAAATGGAGTAAGTCAGTCCAGAGGCTGGAGCTCTGAGTATCTCCTGTTCACCCACAGTGCTATCTTCTGCAGCAAGCCTGACTTTGTGATGACCTCTGCAATTTCTCCATTTGCATTTCTGCAGTGCCCCGGGTTTGCAATGACACGCTCCATTCCTCCAGAAGTTTTCATTCCTGTGGCGCTGAGGCTGGGGAACATCAGAGGGCCAGGCCGTTCTGTAACTAACGTAAATGTGTAATCTGCCTAAGCCTTGACTAATGCATTCCTTGCATTATTAAACACAGATTAAATATATATGGATATTTAAATGTAATGTGTTATTTTCCTAAATCTAGCTATGCTCGATGTTCCTTTGACTTATGCCTTTTCATTGCTCATAATTGTCTCAGAGATCATGAATTACAGGCAGAAAGGAGCTGGAGCTTCCTCAGCACCAAAGACTTTGCTATCCCATTACATTTGCCCAAGAGATGCAGCAGTAGTTCTCCCGCCCAGAAAATTACTGCTGGGGTTCTTCCCAAGGGAATGTATTTTTTTTTCCCTTCCTAGACAGAGCTTATTTCTCACCAATGATTCAAAGGCTAAGCCAGCCAGAGCCTGGCAGATTTTTCCGTTTGTTTCTATTCTACAGGAAGGCTTATGTCTGGGGCAAGTTACTGAATAACAAATTCAGACAGAGTCTGTGCCTTCATGCTGGTGGTACCTTCACCCACTCTCCACCAGCTGTACAGACAGTCACTTGTCCTCTACAGGTGCTTGGAGAGCCCCAGTGAATTCTGACTGATTTTCTTTTTTAATCATGCAGTTAATTGGCAACATTTCTGCTCAATACCCCAGCCCAATGACAGGGAAACCAAAACTATCCATGACAATGGTATGTGTGAAGCAAAGACAATCTAAAGCACTTCACGTTTGCATGCCTCAGTTTCCCTTTCTCTAAGAGGCAGGGTGCAGGATTGATTCAGATTCTCTCCTAAGTTTTTGTAGGTTTTCCCATGGTTCTCTGTGCTTCTGAGGAACCAGAAGGGGCAATACAGTCAGACACTGTTCACCTAGCATCATTTGCTCTGTTACCATTAAAATATGTTCCTCCATGGGCCTTGGTTACAGATTTTTCATCCATGTCAATCAGTCAATTTATCAGGAGGTGCTGCCTTTGTATCCTGTCTTTATCTGTATCAGTATACTAGAATTTAAGCCACTGTTGTTCAGGAGCCAGCTCTTACCACCTAGCAAGAGCTGACTATACACATGTCTTCCCATCTCCTCTCTCAGTGATATCTTCTTGGTATCTAAAAATCAACCATTGTGGGAATATTTACACCATGGAAACTGGCCAAAGCTAGAAAGCAGAACTTTTTTCCCTTGAAAAATTGGTTGTTAAAATTTACCAGCACATCACTGCTGTAAGCTCCCTGAGGGCATTGATCAGTTCCTATAGCTGTCTTTCTGTATTGTGAAACACATGTCAGGGTGTATGGAAAGCTTTTGTAGATGAACACGGAGGACATGTCAAGTCACAGATCTTTCCCAGTTCAACTGTAAATACGTTATAATCTCCATTAAGTGCCACAGTCTTTCAAACTTACCTCCTTTCTATAGTATTATACTTCTTTTTTTTTTCTTATTCTGTGAGATGGAGTTTCGCTCTGTCACCAGGCTGGAGTGCAGTAGTGTGATCTTGTCTCACTGCAACCTCTGACTCCCTGGTTCAAGCGATTCTCCTGCCTCAGCCTTCTGAGTAGCTGGGATTACAGGCATGTGCCATCCTGCTTGGCCAAATTTTGTATTTTTACTAGAGGTGGGGTTTCACCATGTTGGCCAGGATGGTCTCCATCTCCAGACCTCGTGGTCTGCCTTGGCCTCCCAAAGTGCTGGGATTACAGGTGTGAGCCACTGTGCCTGGCCTACAGCATTATACTCTTGATGTTATTTTTTTCTCACTGTGGGGACATGGTTGATCTTACCATCATCCATTCCTTCATGAGTAGATTCTCCCTCTCCTAGGTGTGTTCATCAGAACTTTCTGAATCAGGAATCAAACGAGTTAAGACAGGAAACTTGTTTTCCATCTTCCCCTGGACCCAGGACAATTATTGATAATCTCCTTCTTCCAACAGGAGAGTTACCAGAGCAAGGTGACTTAAGGCTTGTATGGGAGG
This sequence comes from Mandrillus leucophaeus, assembly GCF_000951045.1. Taxonomy (NCBI): domain Eukaryota; kingdom Metazoa; phylum Chordata; class Mammalia; order Primates; family Cercopithecidae; genus Mandrillus; species Mandrillus leucophaeus. Next base: position 3,630,917 of record NW_012101576.1, read on the forward strand.
AAAGAAAGGAGCAGATGTTGGAATTTTTGGATGAGGAAGAGCAATGCTAGGCTGGACTGACTCGAGCAGACAGCCCACTTGTCAGCTGGACTCATGAAAACCCTCGAAAAGGAAAGGAAAGAACCGAGTTCAATGGTCACAATGTACAACACTTACTGTGTCTGTCATACAATCAGCAGCATATGGAATCTCATATATCTTGGGTCTCCTGACTTGGACATTCCTCATAAGAGCTTGATTTTGGTTGTCTTCTGTAAATGCCTAGTATGGAGCTTGAAGCATTATAAGGCTTCAATAAAGATTTATTGAATTAGTGAATAGTTTTATTTACCATCTATCTACAGGTCTTAGGGTTTGGAAAATGAGTGCAGGTTGTGGTTGGAGAGTGGGGAAGGTGTCGAGGGGGCTTGTTCTTTTCCTGAACCCTGCTTTATTCTTTACGCTATAGTCAAAGTGGTTATCAGGCCCCTCAAAGGAAAGGAGGTAATTCTTAAGATGTGAAGGTGCGGGCACAGAAGAAAGGTTAAGGAAGGAGGGCTACCACCAGGCCTTTGTGAGTTGCCAGTCCTCACTCTAACGGGCCTTTCAATAAAATGTCTCTGCAGCTCAGGTAAGCAGGGAGTTAAGGTCTGAGGAGAACGGAATTTTCCTTGTGGTCGTACAGACTTGTTTTAACCACAGGAATGAACACAAGATTCAACTTGTCCCCTCAGCTATTGTCTGGAACTCCTTTCCCTCCAGCCACCAGCAGCTGAGGTTTTAATGTGACATTTTTCTAAGTATTAGGATTGCTCTCTGGCCTCCTCATTATAGCTTTTTTGCTTCCCTCCTCCCAGGCTCTCACCTCCCTATCCTTCAAATGCTCTCCTCCTCTCTACCAGGCAGGGGAAGACATACGGGTTTATTTATTCTTTAAAAAAAATGTGTGTCTCCTCTCCTTCCTGAACTCTCATCCTGAAACTCCTCCTTGAAACCACAAAGCATCACCCTTACCCCTTCCCAAATCCCAAAGCCTGGTGCAAAGACATCTGAAGGATGATAAGCTAACTTCATACACTATTTGAGCCATCCTAGCAAGGGTTTCAACAGCCTTATCAATACAACCAAAAATATGAGCATATGTTCTTTCAGTTAGTTATTGGCCCCAAGTATTAAAGACCTTTGGAGCCTTAGTCAGAGGTTTTATTTTGTGAATTTTTGCTTTAGATTTTCTAGTATCTCTGTGGCTTCCTCTAAGGTCTCTAACCAATCCCAGACCATCTTCATCCATTTATCTTTAATGTAGAGGAGCTGAGAAAAAGTTACCCCGAAATTGATGGACAAATTGGGGTGGGAGGAGGTGATGGATTATTTTATGGATCCTCTCCCTTAATTGCCTTGATATTCCCGCTGCATCTTTGTCACCTTTCTGCCAGGTTTCTGAGTTCTCTCTGTGTCCGAGGATGACAAATTGCAACAGAAAGTCAGCATGCCTTGAACATCAAGCAACCCGAGGGTTCAGTGCTCACTTCTCCCTGCCAATATTGCAACGGAAAAGGCTTACTGCAGACAATTTTTTAAATTTTCTTTTAAAGCAGCATTAGAGAGATTGAAACAGATTTCTTTCCGAGGCATTACCCTTTGATGAGGTACAAAAAAGGTTAAACAAAAAGCCAAACTTTGGTTTCAAATGTAAGACACCTTTATTCTAATTATAATCATAATGATCTAATGTGTTTGGGATTTAATTATTTGGAATTAGAATAGTAAAAGACATCCTGTAATTACCATTGAACTTATCTTGAGACATAAATCTAATAATTAAACACTTTCAGATTGTATTCAGTGAGTAATTAAAATAGAAAAAAAATACTGTGGATTCCTTTCCACCTCTATAAGGAAGTTTCTAAAATTATCAATGGATTTCAGTGGAAATATCTAGAAATTATTGTGTATAAAATATAATTATTAACAAAATTATAATTTCAGTTATTTACAGTCTTTTCCCTTGGCAATCAGGTGAGAAATGACAGAGTTAGGAGTTGGATCTGAATGAAAAATATTTCCTTCCTGAAAGATAGCTCCCTGAACTCAAGTTTCATTTTTATTGTCAGCAAGGAAAGAGAAGTAGGTACTGTGCAATTTTTATGGGAACTGAGTTCTGTTCTCTGATCAGTTTTTGGCAAAAAATAGCAGCCCATATGCTTTCCCCTTTTGGAAGTGGAACATGGGAGTGAGGTTTGTCAGGAGCAGATGCTGCAGCATTCAAGGGAAAGGTCTTGGGAGACAGCACGCTTCAGGGAATTCAGCTTTGTCCGTGAGACTAGGCCGCGAATGTCAACAAACCCGATTCATCAGCTTGAGGTGGGGAAGGGGAGGAGCTGGCCGGTGTGGGGACAGTGTCTGCTCAGATGGCATATTCTCTTGGAGCTGAGGTGTACCCCTGCTGCTTCTTGCTCACCCCCATAGGGAACAGAAGTCAGGGTATTGACATTGTTAGGCAGGCAGATCAGAAAGAGGAAAGGAGTGAGGGCTTGGGCCAGTCTCATTCATCAGCTGCATGGCTTACCTAACCGAATTTGAGTGGGTCAAGTTGTTTCTCCCCAAGTATCCAAAGCCCTTTGACATTCTATGACTATTAAGCCCCACTGTAAAATACTGCTTCCCTGGTGATAGGCAGTCCATTCAATTAAAAAACACCACTGATGAATGCTACCTGAGAACTCAGATTCACAGAGAGAAATTTAGACTAGGTCCATGGTGAGGAGGGAGCTGTCAAGGGAGGTGGCAGAGTGCCTATCAATAACAGCAATAATAGTAATAGTAAAAGCTCCTAGGCACTTTACTCATGCCTTCCTCATTTAACGTTTATACTGATCCTATAAGGTAAGTGTTGTCTCTGTTCTCAAGAAGAGGTAACGGAGACTCAGGAGGCTGAGCACTTAGCCCAAAGGCATAAGTGCTGTTAAAGCAGAGGCCAGATTTGCTACTCACCACTGTCGTACATAGCAGGGTTCTCACATAGGATATTTCTGGGGTCACACATAGGGCTTTAAAAAACAAAGATTTTGGCCAGGCACAGTGGCTCATGCCTGTAATCCCAACACTTTGGGAGGGTGAGGTGGGTGGATCACCGAGGAGTTCAAGACCAGCCTGACCAACATGGTGAAACCATGTTTTTACTAAAAATACACACACACACACACACACAAAATTAGCCAGGCATGGTGTTGGGCACCTATAATCCCAGCTTCTTGGGAGGCTGAGGCCGGAGAATCACTTGAACCCAGGAGGGGGAGGTTACAATGAACTGAGATCACACCACTGTACTCCAGCCTCGGCAACAGAGCCAGACTCTTTCTCAAAATAAATAAATAAATAAATAAATAAATAAATAAATACAAAGATTTTGCATCTTATCCCAAAGATACTGGGGACTCATTAAAGGCAGTGTGACAAAGAAGTTAGAATTTGATTTTTGGAGTCGCACAACCTGGATTGGTTTATTGCCTGTTAAAGCTTGGCTAATCATTAAACCTCCCTGAATCTGAATTCTTATCTATGGAATGGGTATAATTAATGCACTGGCATCGTGTGGTTATGGGAAAGAGGTAATAAACATAAAATACTTTTGTTGGTGCCTGGCACCCAGTACATGCTCAATGAATTCAAACTATTAATAATTACTTTATGTTAGTATTGTGTTATACCTGGAAGAATAATGGTAATGTAAATAAATGAAGTGAACCTCATAGAATGAAGGAAAAATTGCAGATGAAGGAAAAATATCACAAGCAGATATGGATGTGATATTGTGTTATCCTGGTCTTACTTCCTTTTCTTGCTCCCTAAACTGTAGAAATTACTTAAGATTCTGTCATTGGTCTCCTTTTATATTTTGGACATCTCATCCATCCACATAATTCCCATTGACTAATTGATGTGAATAAACTCCAAAGTTTTATCTTGTGAGCCAACCATTTTCCTAACCTCTACTGCTTCTAATTCCCACTGGATTGTTTCTTCTCCTGGGATCTTCATCCCAGCATGTCAAACAGTGGTTCTCCAGGGGTTCATGTTTTCTTTAACGCCCCCACCATACCACCATACTCCAAGTTCTCTTTAACATCTCCATCCATTTCCTCACATCCAGTCAAGTTGTAATTTGGATAATCTGTTGTAATTTTATTGACTCCAGAATTAAGTCTGGTTTTTTGTTGTTTTGTTTTTTCAACATGGATGATTGTATTTCCTTCTTACCTGGTTAGTGAATACCCTCTAAACTTTATCCAATCCCTAAGTTGATCTTTCTCAAAATAATTCTAATGATACCAATTTATGCTTAGAGATCTTTAGTTTCTGAAGCTTTAAAATTTAAAAACAATTCTATTTTGTTAACAGTTGTGTTGAAACCTATTTCCTTTTCTCTGGACACAGTCTGATTTTTCCTTCTTTATGTTTGGCTTGCAGAGTTCCCTCAATCAACCCTGTCCTTCCCACAAGCTTTACCTGGTAGACTCTACCCCTTAAGAGGCTTAACACTCCCGCTTCCATTAACTTTTCCTGATCACTCTAGGTTTATAAGACGTCTTTTTCCTGAAGCACTTTGTGTCCCTTTTCTGATAGTGCTATTGTCTTGTGCTATGGTTTTAACCAGTTAATATAAGCACATGGAAGCCAGAGACCTTCTCTTACTCATCTCATGCGTTATCTTAATTAATCCACAAAGCAACACCATTCTGTAAGGTAATGTCTTTTCATCTTCTAAATGTAGTGGCTGAAGCTCAAAGCTGTTAAGTCAATATCCCCCATATTCTAGTTGTACCAAGGATTAGGTGGAATAATCAGTTTAAACCCAAGTTCATTTGGTTCAAAAGCCACTAAACAATACTGGTATAAGTGGGCTTGAGAGGAGGAAGGAGAAGAGATGGAAAGGTTGGAGAAATGTTGAGTAAGGCTTTAAGTTAAAGGCAGATTTTGAGTTGAAGCTTGAAAATTATAATCTTATGGAGTGGGTGCATAGGAAGGCATGCTGGGCAGAGGGAACGGCATAAACAAAGGTGTGGAAGCAGGCCTTCAATAACCACCTGTTGGGAAAATGAACTAAAAAGGAGGTCCACTTTCCTACTTAATGAGGGATGTCCTTGGTAATGGGGCTTTGTCCCCAGTGGATTCTTTACTCCCACATTTGCAGACCTAGGCAGGGAGGAAGTTAATTCTGTATGCAATTCTTCTATTCAGTGGAAAGTTCTGGGACTCAGACTTTCTGGAAAATAGAAGTACTGTCATTTCTAAATCTAGGTTTTTGCAGTGCAGTGGAACCTGTTTGGTAAGCAGAGTCCCCTCCATGGCAGTCTGGCTTTCCTTCACCAGCCCAGACTCAGCAGAAAACACATGCTGAGTGAGTCCACAGCTACCCCTCCAGGTGAGACAAGAACAAAGAAATGTCTCCCCCCTGAGCAGTGGGCAGTAGTCCACAGGTCATTTGCAGTTACTTCTTTAAGTTCCACTTTCCTAAACCCTTGACTCTCCCGTTTTCCTATTGGCCTTAGCCTAGAGCTGCACAGCCAGAGCCAAGAACTCCACGGGCCTGGACCTCATCTCATAGAATCTCTGCCCACACCTCAGTGATCCAAAGAGCTAGGGAAATAAATGACACGGAAAATTAAAATAAACTGTTCCACCATGAAAAGCACAAGCTGTGTCATATTTATCACAACTGCATAGAAAGAGGTGGTAGGTCCTTTCTCTCTGAAGGTTCCTTACTTTGTTTAAAAAGCACAATGAATTAGGACCTCGCTCATAACCCCAATTAAAGACACCGCTGCCAAGGCTTTGCACATAGCCACATGATATGCTTGTTATTTAGAACCTGTTGTCAACCTTGCAGGGAGTTGCATCTTCATGTTTCAAGTGGCTGCTTTAACGGAATCCTTGTAGCAAATGGATCAACATATATTTTGGGCAAAACAATCAAGATGGATGACTAACCCCAGCAGAGATTATTTCTATAATA
>NW_012101576.1:3639366-3641615 GCF_000951045.1 Mandrillus leucophaeus
GCAGCAGTAGAAAATGAGCACAACATGTTTCTCAGGCCTGTAAAATCACTGCCCTCTCTCAGGTTCTGCTGGGTGGAGGAGGAGCAGGACATGGAAGAGCTTTTGGTTTAGGGACAATCTTTCTTAGGCCATAGTTAGTTAAAGTTGGGGAATGTGCATACTCAGCAGTAGACCAAGAGATCCTCCTTATGAAGAATCACTACTCCTTAAAGTTGGCTTCAAGAATATTTTTAGTTGTTTAATTGTTTCCTTCTCTTTAAACTCGGGAATGCTAGGGATCTGTGCTTACTTTGTTCATTCCTATATCCCTAGCACTTAGCACCAAGCCCAGGAGCTAGTCAGCCCACAGTCACTTGCTTTTGAATAGACGGATCAAATTCCAAGAGCTACTGGCTACTCTCTGAAGCTGACCTTCCACCTGGTGCAGAAACTCAGGGCTAATTTTCTAATTTTCTTTTCTTCTTTTTGTGCAGATGGTGTAGAGTTTAAAGCAATTGTCTTCTTTCCTTCACTCAGATAGTTTTTCCTTCCAGATTTCAGAAGCCTAGAATTGAGGTTTCAGCACTTGGACACCCACTCACACACATTTAAGAGAACCATGGCGCTGAAGTGGTAGTTTAATACTTGGTCTGTGGAGATATGCACACAAGTCTCTGTAGGATCCTGTTTTCAAAAGTTTCAAGAGTGCCATTGGCTGGTGTCTACAAAGAAGAGTTGCAGGATCTCAGAACAGAACTGAGCCCTGACTCAAGTGTAAGAAAGAGGTTGTCCATTGTCTTCTAGGCTCAAGTGTCCCTAGAGTCCTTCGACTACTTCCTTTCACAGAAGTCTGGGATCCTTGGGGCATTTGGAGAGGATAGAGTGGCGCTGGTTGTTTCGGTGTGTCTCCAAAGAATGTTGCCAGTTCCCTGTGGAATCCACCAAGGCTGTGTGGGGCTCCCAGTGGTGTCCTGTAGCAGAAAGGAGTCAAATGCCTACTCTCAGACACAGCATCACTCACTCATCTTGGTTTATATCTTAAAGGGATAGGAGAAGAAAGAACTTTCTTGCAAATATGCTTCTTTACCACTGAAAGGAAGCAGCCTTCCTCAGAAAGTGACAACCTCCTTAATCAAGAAGTAGAACTGAGGCAGGGTCTGAAAGAGCCTTAGGAAGAAGAATCTGGCTCTGGAGGGAGCTGGATTCTATTCTCTCCCAACTCTGAATCACGTGACTCCATAATCCTTAGATATAAGTTGGGTCAAGCAGGCTTGCAGCAAACTGGGATCACAAATAGTTAATGGGGGAAACGGTCTTGGCCAGTGCAGGTAAAATTAAAGAGCTTGAAGAACACATAATGGGAGGGAGGAAAAGAAAGACTAGTTGGTAGAATAAAACCCTGCCCTAAATCTACAGAAATCTTAAATCCACAAAGGTACAGGATTATAAAACTCATCCATAAGTAACAAGGTGATCAACATAGATTTCCTTCAGCTGTGTGAGAGAGCAGGCGGATAGCTACGCCCTCTGTAGCTTCTTCCAACATGAATTTGCTGCTTCTTTTCCTGCTCCAGTTTGTCCTCATTTAAATGAAGCTGGTTATCTTTGCACCCCCTGGTTTTGCCTCTGTGCTCCTACACCAAGGAGTTACCCATCCCTGCTAAACAGAGGCACAATCCAGGCGGGAGAAGCAGGGGATTAACATTTGCATGTTGTGTCTCTGTTCCAAGAGCTGTGCAAGGGGTTTCAGCATTTATGGTCTGATGTAATTAAAAGTCATTCTCCACACCCTCTTCTCTTCATCCCCAGAAGGGATTCAGGGAAGGAAGGGCATGAAACTCGTCATTGGCTTCTTGCCTGTCAGCAGCTCACAGAGCTGTGGGAGGACAGGGACCTTTTCTGGGAATTGCATTAGGCAGCACACCTGACCAGGAGTTTCCTGTTTTTGTTATTTTAAAATAAAATCTTGGGGCTGGGCACGATGGCTCACACCTGTAATCCCAGCACTTTAGGAGGGTGAGACAGGCAGATCACTTGAGGTCAGGAGTTCCAGAACAGCCTGGTCAACATGGCGAAACCCCGTCTTTACTAAAAATACAAAAGTTAGCCAGGTGTGGTGGTACATGCCTGTAATCCCAGCTACTCAGGAAGCTGAGGCAGGAGAATCACTTGAATCCGAGAGGTGGAGGTTGCAGTGAGCCAAGACTGTGCCACTGCACTCCAGCTTGGGCGACAGAGCAAGACTCCACCTCAAAAAAATAAAAATAAAA
>NW_012101576.1:3643150-3725608 GCF_000951045.1 Mandrillus leucophaeus
ACCATGAAAAGCACAAGCTGTGTCATATTTATCACAACTGCATAGAAAGAGGTGGTAGGTCCTTTCTCTCTGAAGGTTCCTTACTTTGTTTAAAAAGCACAATGAATTAGGACCTCGCTCATAACCCCAATTAAAGACACCGCTGCCAAGGCTTTGCACATAGCCACATGATATGCTTGTTATTTAGAACCTGTTGTCAACCTTGCAGGGAGTTGCATCTTCATGTTTCAAGTGGCTGCTTTAACGGAATCCTTGTAGCAAATGGATCAACATATATTTTGGGCAAAACAATCAAGATGGATGACTAACCCCAGCAGAGATTATTTCTATAATAGTAGAGTGAGTGAGGCTCATGATACCATGATGCCAAGACACTAAGCATGAAACTCAGGGCAGACACTTTAAATAAAAAGATTGGCAGACTTAACTACAAGAAAAATAGAAACCCTGTGCAATACAAACTCAATAAAAATTTTAAAATGCCGAAGTGAGAAAATTGTTTGCAGAAAGTATGACAGAGGGTTAACATACAGATTTATTAAAAATGAAGAAAAATATAAGCACTTTAATATAGAGAGGACATAAAGTGGTAAGTAACAAAAGAACTATAAGTAGAAAATAAATATATGAAAAATGTACAACCTTACTGTTTATCAAAGAAATACAAATTAAAACCAAGATGGAATTTCAATTACCTATCAATTTGGTAAAGGACTGAACGTTTGATTCTGTCCAGGGTTCTGAGCTCCTGGGGTAGTAGTTCCCAGCTCTGAAGAAGAGCATGTGAATTGGCTCAAGTTTTCTGTAGGGAACTTTGGTCATTGATATTGAAAGCCTTAAAAGGAGCCATAGCTACTGGCACAGCAAGTACGTTTCTGGAAACTCACTTTCAGAAAATATCAGACAAACGTACAAATATGCAGAGCAGGGTTGTTGATAACAGCATTATTTGAGTGTACAGGAAACTGTAAACCTACATGTTCAAAAATTTTCATACAGTATTATAGTAGAACACTGTACAGTCATTAAAATGTTGATACATAGGGTTATATCTATTGATGTGGAAGGATGATCATATATTATAAAGTGAGAAAAGTGCATTGGAGAATATTTAGTCGGGTTTTCTTTTTTAAAGAACAAACTGGAGCTATTTTGAAGGTGGTTATTTTCTGTAGTCTGTAATTTTTATCTTTTCTATGTCTTCTAATTTTTCTATAGTGAATATGGATTATTTGTTTTAAAAAACAAATGACACACGTAATAGGCAGAATAATGGTCCCTTCTCCAAAATGTCCTCACCTTAATTCCTAAAACCTGTGAATATGTGAGGTGACATGGCAAAAGGAGCTTTGAAAATGTGGTTAAGTTAAAGAGCCTGAGCTGGAGAGATGATCCTGGTTCATCTGGGTGGGCTTATAAGTGGTTATAAGGACCACTTATAAGGACAGGGGTCCTTATAAGAAGGAGTTAGGAGGGTCAGTGTACTGCTAGATTTACATCTAGCAGTGTAAATCATAGAGATTTACACTGCTAGATGTTACCCTGCTAATTTTGAAGATGGAGGGAGAGGCCACCAGCCTAGGAATGCAGGGAGCTTTCAGCAGCTAAAAACAGCTAGCAAGCAAATTCTCCCCTAGAGCCTCCAGAATGCAACAAAGCCCTGCTGACACCTTGATTTTAGCCTGGTGAGACATCTTCTTCTTTTTTAAAAAATACTTATGTTCTAGGATGTGCAGGTTTGTTACATAGGTATGCAAATGCCATGGAGGTTTCCTGCACCCATCAACCTGTCATCTACATTAGGTATTTCTCCTAATGCTATCTCTCCCCTAGCCCACCACACCCCAATAGGACTGGGTGTGTAATATGCCCCTCCCTGTGTCTGTGTGTTCTCGTTGTTCAACAACCACTTATGAGTGATAACATGTAGTATTTGGTTTTCTGTTCTTGTGTTAATTTGCTGAGAATGATGGCTTCCAGCTTCATCCACATCACTACAAAGGACATGAACTCATCCTTTTTTTTATGGCTGCATAGTATTCCATGGTAAAGAGGAAATCCTCCCTAACTCATTTTATGAGGCCAACATCATCCTGATACCAAAACCTGGCAGAGACACAGCAAAAAATGTAAATTTTAGGCCAATATCCCTGATGAACATCGATGCAAAAATTCTCGATAAAATACTGACAAACCAAATCCAGCAGCACATCAGGTTGGCTTCATCCCTGGGATGCAAGGCTGGCTCAACATACACAAATCAATAAACGTGATCCATCATGTAAACAGAGCCAATGACAAAAACCACATGATATATCCATAGAAGTAGAAAAGGCCTTTGAGAAAATTCAACAGCTTTTCATGCTAAAAACTTTCAATAAACTAGATATTGATGGAATGTATCTCAAAATAATAAGAGCTATTTATGACAAACCCACAGCCAATATCATACTGAATAGGCAAAAACTGGAAGCATTCCCTTTGAAAACTGGTACAAGACAAGGATGCCCTCTCTCACCACTCCCAGTGAGACTTCTGACCTAAGAACTGTAAGGGAATAAATTTGTATGACTAAGTTTGTGGCAATTTGTTACAGCAGCAGTAGAAAATGAGCACAACATGTTTCTCAGGCCTGTAAAATCACTGCCCTCTCTCAGGTTCTGCTGGGTGGAGGAGGAGCAGGACATGGAAGAGCTTTTGGTTTAGGGACAATCTTTCTTAGGCCATAGTTAGTTAAAGTTGGGGAATGTGCATACTCAGCAGTAGACCAAGAGATCCTCCTTATGAAGAATCACTACTCCTTAAAGTTGGCTTCAAGAATATTTTTAGTTGTTTAATTGTTTCCTTCTCTTTAAACTCGGGAATGCTAGGGATCTGTGCTTACTTTGTTCATTCCTATATCCCTAGCACTTAGCACCAAGCCCAGGAGCTAGTCAGCCCACAGTCACTTGCTTTTGAATAGACGGATCAAATTCCAAGAGCTACTGGCTACTCTCTGAAGCTGACCTTCCACCTGGTGCAGAAACTCAGGGCTAATTTTCTAATTTTCTTTTCTTCTTTTTGTGCAGATGGTGTAGAGTTTAAAGCAATTGTCTTCTTTCCTTCACTCAGATAGTTTTTCCTTCCAGATTTCAGAAGCCTAGAATTGAGGTTTCAGCACTTGGACACCCACTCACACACATTTAAGAGAACCATGGCGCTGAAGTGGTAGTTTAATACTTGGTCTGTGGAGATATGCACACAAGTCTCTGTAGGATCCTGTTTTCAAAAGTTTCAAGAGTGCCATTGGCTGGTGTCTACAAAGAAGAGTTGCAGGATCTCAGAACAGAACTGAGCCCTGACTCAAGTGTAAGAAAGAGGTTGTCCATTGTCTTCTAGGCTCAAGTGTCCCTAGAGTCCTTCGACTACTTCCTTTCACAGAAGTCTGGGATCCTTGGGGCATTTGGAGAGGATAGAGTGGCGCTGGTTGTTTCGGTGTGTCTCCAAAGAATGTTGCCAGTTCCCTGTGGAATCCACCAAGGCTGTGTGGGGCTCCCAGTGGTGTCCTGTAGCAGAAAGGAGTCAAATGCCTACTCTCAGACACAGCATCACTCACTCATCTTGGTTTATATCTTAAAGGGATAGGAGAAGAAAGAACTTTCTTGCAAATATGCTTCTTTACCACTGAAAGGAAGCAGCCTTCCTCAGAAAGTGACAACCTCCTTAATCAAGAAGTAGAACTGAGGCAGGGTCTGAAAGAGCCTTAGGAAGAAGAATCTGGCTCTGGAGGGAGCTGGATTCTATTCTCTCCCAACTCTGAATCACGTGACTCCATAATCCTTAGATATAATTTGGGTCAAGCAGGCTTGCAGCAAACTGGGATCACAAATAGTTAATGGGGGAAACGGTCTTGGCCAGTGCAGGTAAAATTAAAGAGCTTGAAGAACACATAATGGGAGGGAGGAAAAGAAAGACTAGTTGGTAGAATAAAACCCTGCCCTAAATCTACAGAAATCTTAAATCCACAAAGGTACAGGATTATAAAACTCATCCATAAGTAACAAGGTGATCAACATAGATTTCCTTCAGCTGTGTGAGAGAGCAGGCGGATAGCTACGCCCTCTGTAGCTTCTTCCAACATGAATTTGCTGCTTCTTTTCCTGCTCCAGTTTGTCCTCATTTAAATGAAGCTGGTTATCTTTGCACCCCCTGGTTTTGCCTCTGTGCTCCTACACCAAGGAGTTACCCATCCCTGCTAAACAGAGGCACAATCCAGGCGGGAGAAGCAGGGGATTAACATTTGCATGTTGTGTCTCTGTTCCAAGAGCTGTGCAAGGGGTTTCAGCATTTATGGTCTGATGTAATTAAAAGTCATTCTCCACACCCTCTTCTCTTCATCCCCAGAAGGGATTCAGGGAAGGAAGGGCATGAAACTCGTCATTGGCTTCTTGCCTGTCAGCAGCTCACAGAGCTGTGGGAGGACAGGGACCTTTTCTGGGAATTGCATTAGGCAGCACACCTGACCAGGAGTTTCCTGTTTTTGTTATTTTAAAATAAAATCTTGGGGCTGGGCACGATGGCTCACACCTGTAATCCCAGCACTTTAGGAGGGTGAGACAGGCAGATCACTTGAGGTCAGGAGTTCGAGAACAGCCTGGTCAATATGGCGAAACCCCGTCTTTACTAAAAATACAAAAGTTAGCCAGGTGTGGTGGTACATGCCTGTAATCCCAGCTACTCGAGGCAGGAGAATCACTTGAATCCGAGAGGTGGAGGTTGCAGTGAGCCAAGACTGTGCCACTGCACTCCAGCTTGGGCGACAGAGCAAGACTCCACCTCAAAAAAATAAAAATAAAAATAAAATAAAATAAAAAACAAAATCTTGCTACTAAGGTGTGAGAGATCCTGGTCACAGTTTGCCTCTGACTTCTACATAAATTCAGCAGCCCAAGGCTGCTACTTTACATGGATATAACTAAAGACTAGTGCTTGTAGTGGGCTGATCCCCAAAGGCAACCAGATACAAATATCCCCAATGTTTTCTCTTCTATGGCCTTCCTCTGCTTTCCTGTCTACCTACTGTAGTGGCCAGTAAAGGCACCAAGCTTAGGGTCGAGGAGCTTTTCAAATATTTTTCTTAGGAAAATGTTAAAAAGTCCTCCTCCCCCCGCTCCCCGCACACAAAAACCCTCACATTGGATCCATAATTCAAAAAGAAAACCAAACAAGGTTTAACTACTGTCTACAAAACGTGCCAACTAACTCAAAAGCAACTCAACTCTTAGTTACACGTAAATTTATTTAGTGTGGGATGTGGGTGCATTTTAGTATCTTTGAAGTAATGTGGGATGTGACCTCTAAAATAAGCTTTCCTGAGGCCCAGAAAAGCTTTGCAGTGTTCTTGTATGTGGCTTCTGGGAAGGCTCCAGCCCCTACAGAAGTAGCTAGGCCTTCAGCGGTTTCTCCTGCACCTGCATCTGAACACTGGGTGGCAGCACGGACCTTCCTAAGCCTTCTCCTGTGGCTGAGTACAAACCTGAGCAATTCCACCTTAAGAAGGGCCATGCACAGAACCATGCAAAAAGTGCAGTAATTCTTGGATGTGGCTAATCTCTATAATTCACCCGATTGCAGATACAAGTGACAGCTGCAATAGGGGTGATGTTCTCTCATTCGCTGTGTCACCGGGATGTTATTTCGAATCTTCCCGAGATTAGAAAAAGGATTACAATTGCCCCCAGGGCCTTGCCATGTAATTTTTATCAGTCTTGATCTGTGAGTTCCCCTGGGCAGCGCGTGTGCCTGTGTGCGTGTGTGTGCGCGCGCGCGTGCGCACGCAGGTGCTTACACGTGTGTGAACAGGTCCGTGGTGAGATATGAGGCTCTTGTGGATGACACAGAGGTTGTTTCAGAGGATGAATTTCCAGATTCATCCCCAGCTCCAAGACTCTTGCCTTCTCACTTGTTCACTCCTTCAGATTCAGTGGTGCAACGCCAGCTTCGTATCCATACAATCTGTGCAGTTGTGCATGGCCTGGTGTTCAGCAGGTCCCTATCTTTCATTTCATATTCTGCTGTCACTGTCTTGAAATTCTTAATAATTTTTGAACAAGGAGTCCTGCATATTTACTTTGTACTGGGATCCATATATGTTATATAGCTGGTCCTACCGTGTAAAATTATGGCCAGAGGTAAATCTCTCTCTAAGATGTGACTCTGTTCTTTCTCAGCGTCATCTCAATGACTGGCTTGTCTTAGACTTGAGAATGGAAAACACATGGACTTTTGGTCAGATGTACTTGGATGCTGGTCGGGAGCCTGCTACTTACTGCCCATGTGACCTAGAGTACATTTGTTAACCTCTGCAAGACTGCCTCGTCCTTTAGAAGAATACAATCATCCTTTCCTCATAAGATGTGGTGAGTATGAAATGCTAGGATCCATGCAAAATGCCTAGCACACAGCAGGTATTCAACAAACATTCCTCTCTTTGTCCCCATCTCTCCTGGAAATCAGCGTCAATTCTTTCTATATTATCTCCGCTGTCCGGAGTACCCAGCCTTAGTTGGAGTTAAAGCTTAGTTTTATTTACAGTGAAGCAGGCTTAGAGCAAATGTTCAGTCTCTAACCCATCTCGCTGTGAGTTCAAAGCAGTTTCTTATTCTGTTCAGGTCTCTGTGTTGAGCGAGATGCATGACCAAACTGTGGTTATGATTTCTGCACCACGGGAAAAACTGGCTTTACAGAGCCACCTACTGTTTGGGGAACCTCTAAAGAGAGCTTCTGATTGAAATGCCATCTTCAAGGAATTTCCCTTGTACTAATTAGCTTACTATGTTGCACTTGTATAATGTGTTTTTCTCCTAGGATCTGTGGATACTTGGCAAACAGCCATTAATCACATCCTCTTACCTTGATGTCAGATGACTGCAGTTGACACATTCATCTCCCTGCCTGGATAGCGAGTTGGAGGGCTCTGGGTCCGAGGCCTGCCTCTGCTCACCATTTTTGTGTGGTCTTGAACAACTTTTCTGGACCTCAGTTACTTTATGCATAAACTGAGGTTAATAAATTATGTTTGGAAATTGTTTCTATGACTAAATCCTATGAAGATGAGATAGACTCCAAATAGAACACTCTTTATAAAGTAGAAATAATTCCACAATGCAAAGGATGATGACAATATTACATTTTGACAGTGAAGTTCGGGTTTAAATTCCAATACTATATTGAGTATTATGCTTTTGTAGGCATTGAAATTTCCTCTTGCAAGGACTAGGATTGGATATCCAAGAGGCAAGTGGAAAATTTCTTTGACCACTAAGATGTTAATTGGCTTTAAGATAGTGTTCTGCAAACAGTCCATTTGCCCAACACTAACAAAAAAATGAGTACACACTGGAGGCTTGATGAATTCTCACTGGGCCTTTTCAGGACATCCTTAGGTCCAAGTGACTCTGTGTCATCCCACCTATCTATCAGGAAGGTCAGGCAAACTAGGGTCACCGCTTGTTACTTGAAGCATTGCCCTGTCTTCTCATCTTGACAGTAAGCTCCTTGAGGGAAAGTCGGGGGTAAAGTAGGTATCTGCCATCACATACTGAACATAGTCTCTGCATCAGTAGACCCTCAACAATGACTGCAATGTGAAAGGGGATGGCTGAGTTAGTCCACCACTGTCGACTTCAAAGTTTCTCCAAAAAGCTCAGCAGCTGTGTAAGAAGAAAACCATCTGGTAGTGCCTCTGTGGCCTGAGCTAAAATCTCCCATTCAAGACCATCTTTCCTGTACCAGGCTGATGCTGACTTAGCCCTTAATCTGCAAGGTTCTTCCTTGATAAATGCAGTTACTTTTGGTGATTTGGTTAGTCTGATGAATGATTTTTGGTAACTGGTGTGGGAAAGTTTATCAAAATCATACCCCACATCTTTCAAAAAGGCCAAAGTGCCATTATCCTATGAAAAATCAGAAGGCCTTTCAATGTGAGCTTTGAGAGAATAAGGCTGTAGTTATGAAGTAGCTGGAAATTCTCACTATTAAACTACAGATATGATCTCAGACTACTTTGTCATTTAATTTATTATGCTAAGTGTATCTATATAAATTTCTACTGATATATTCTTGCATGACTATATGCTTCTTAACATTTTTGAGCCTATCCCTTTCTACCAGCTTGCAGAGTTCTTCCTATAGACATCAGACAGGAGTGAAACTGATATTATACATTACTGATCATTAAAGATTGATACTCTCTCTCATTTAATGAAAGGAGATAGCTACTTACAACATTGATTAAACGACGAATTTAGTGTGTGTTGTGTGAGTTATAGGAAGAATGGGGGATAGACCTTAAGCCATCTGTCCCTGACTAATCAATCTGTTATGATAATTAAGGCCACAGTTTTATTTTATTTTATTTTATTTATTTTAAGTTGGCCCCTGGAAGGGAAGCAAAACCTGGAATCTCTTAGAGTTAAATGGCCTCTGAAGCAAAAGGTCAATTTCTTTTAGCCCCAAATCACGAACCCCCTTTGGCATAACACTCACTCCTCATCCTAATTGTCTTCCTTCCTGGCAGGAGGCGGCTGACCTTGACCTGATCCACGGCACTTTAACTCTGGTAGAGATGGGGTTGATTATGCCATTGAAACTTTTTGCTGGGGAGAGGGAGTCATAAGGAATCTTTATTTTGGGCTGAGGTTTTTCTGAAAACTATAAAGCTAATGATCCCTAAAGACAGCTTGGCTTCACCCCAAGCTTTGAATAATCTACTTCTGTTGTTTAAAAAAGGAGCCACAGTAAGTCATTTAGTCCATTCCTCTGTCTCTGTGCTGTATTTTGTATAAAAAGTTCCAGAAAGGTGGAGTAATAACAATCCCCATGCTTGATAGCACTTTAGTGTTTACCAAGCATTTTACATACATCATTTCATTTATTGCTTTCCACAAATACTTCAAATTAGTTATTACTATCTCCATTTTACAAAGCAAATTGAAGGTCAGAGAGGTTGCAGTGTGCTGAAAGTCAGGCTGCTTGTTAGAGCCAGTGCCTGAGCATGGACCTTATCTAATGTCCTTTCTACAACATGACTGCACCAGACTATCTGGTGGATTTAGGCTCTTTCCAGGCAAAAAATTTCCACCACTTCCTATTAGGTCCCCTGGCCCTCAGAAATGCCTAACATCGATTTCTTCTTCTGTACCTAAACCCATAACTTGTTCTCTTACCTAATGCAAATAGGTTTCCAATCTTTAAATAATAATCTTAGACCAGCTTAAAGTTTAGAGGAACTGTTTTCCTAGTCCCATCTTCTCAATGCTGACTACTTCAAGCTACTTTAGCTTTTTCTTCTCCTGCTTTGGAGTCAATCAATTCCTCTACTGGACAAGTCATTTAACTAGCATATAATTTGTTGCCTGCAACAAGAGGATGATGCCACCTCTCTTATAGGATTATGATGAGAAAATTAGAAAATGCATATAAAGTGCACATATGAAATGCACAATAAATTAATATGCTGTATTGACATTTTTTTTCCCCGATCCTACACTTCCTTTTCCTTCCTCTCTGGCTTTCTTGTTGTCCTTGAAGATACCCAGAGAAATGACACACTCCCCATTTAAGTGTGTAAATTGATAGCCTGGCACTTTTCTAGGAAAGGGACTCTATTTGGACAAACTTCTCCAAACAAATCATGGAGATAATCCTGGAAATACTTGAGGGGCTCCTCAGAGGTTAGCAGTCTCTCTGCTGACTCAGTGCTTTGTATTCTTGTATCATCCACATGCACCAATTATGGGCCTAAAACATAGCCAGGAGGTGCCACCTAACAGTATTTGATTTATTAGTTTTATTAAACACAGATGCCTTTAATGTGGAGTTGTTTGTAGCTTGTGCTGGATTTCTAGCTACTTTATCGCATCTATTGGCCAATGTATGAATTATCTTCAAAGGACATGGCTTTTGCTTTTTATCACACTTTCTCTCCAACTACCAAGGAAGAGGTCACTTGGGAGACACATCCTTTCATGGCAAGAAAGTAGCCTCGTAGATCAAACGTGTGTTTGTTCTGGAATGGCAAAGCAGCCAGGCCAGGCCTAGAGGAGGGCCTGGCATCGCTCAGAAATGCTCATCAATCACTCACCAAATGGGACCCATGGATAAAGGCTTTGTTGGGGGATGAGTCTCAGGAATCAATTTAGTGGAGGGAGGGAGTGTGGTGCAGTAGGAGGTGCATCCGGTCTGGGACCAGATCAGGTTTCAATTCCTGTATTTGCAACATACTAGTTTTGTGTTTTTAAGGCAAATTATTGAACCTCTCTGAGCTCAGAAACTGTATCTGTAAACTGGGGTTCATACTGGCTTCCTGCTAACATCCTTGTAAACACCGATGAGATCATCAACCAGTATGCATTCCCTTCCCCTTCCCTTCATAATTACAGCCTCAGCTGAGGGTCTAATGCTGAGGGCGGTGGAGAGTGAAAGGGATGTTGGTGGGAGGGCCAGGAGTCTTTGTTTCACTGCAGTTTGATGATTGTATTGTGCCTAGTCCTTAAAAAGATAAAAAGCCTTTCCTGCAACTTGTATTAATACTCAACACATATTTCATTCTTCCATTTCCCCTATCATGTTCTAAGTTGCATGAAAAGAGTGCCCTGTTTTTATTCATCTCTGACTTTCCTGCAACACCTGTCACACAGGGCAGGTGGTCAGAAAATATTTTTGAGATAAAGTCAAATGGACTCTTTTTTCCACCTCTGTGATTACAGTATTTTGCTTAACTTCTGTCTGGCCCAGCAGACTTAGGAGGAAGGTTCTAAGGGTGTTGGTTGCTGCTATTAGCTTTTGAATTATAGGCAATAGCTTTGTATTCCGAGGGGGAAAAGTCAAAAACCACTGAATGTGACTAAAGAGACCAAGGGTCCTGGCCTCATGTGAGTGGGCAGGAGTTCTGGTTTCGCATGAACTTGGGAAAGCTACGTTAGCTCTCTGAACCTCAATTTCCTCACCCATAAAATGGGGATGATAATAATGGTATCTACTTTACAGGGTTGTGGTGCAGATTAAATGAGTTGCTATCTTTAAAACCTTAGAATAGTGCTTGGCTGTAGTGAATACTTTTTGTCTTTGTTTATGTCACTACTACTATTATTTCTAACTAGTTGTACGATGGGTAGAGCAAGGTGAGCAGGGCTAAACTCTGTGAGCTATACTATTCTGTGGGCTTTGATGAGCTCAACGGATTAAGAAGGAACAAGAAAGGCAAGACAAGGCATAACTTGTGTGTGAGTGGCCTGAACCTCAGTCAATCTTCTCTGGTGCTGGGCTCTGAACCAGGGTGGGAGTGATGGATTTGGGGTGTCCAAGGGAGAGAATACAGTCATGGGTTCTTAGTTTCTGTTTTTGGTTGGACCAGTAAAGTCTCTTCCTCATCCCTCTTTTCCGCTTATCACTAGAGGCAGAAACTAAAAGCCATGGCTTCAGGCTGCTAAAAGCCTAAAACGAAACAAAACAAAACAAAATAGAACAACAACAACAAAATAAGATGAGTTGGACAAGCTTGATTTAAATCTTGGATGATAACATTTGTCCAGGTAGTTGCTTTTCCTTTGGGTTGGAGGCTGAACCAAGCAGAGTCAATCCTGCGATACTCTTAGCGGATAGCTCTTCTGGCTTACAGAAAGCTAATAAACACTGGGAAAAATTCCAACCCCCGAAAACTGGAAATAAAATTCAAAGATGAGAGTCGAGGTGGGAGCTCCTATCTCAGGAATTTTTAACTCAGAGAGTTAAAAATCTGGAGGCTGAGGCTTAAACTTGTGGCAAGAATTATTCAGGTTTTGTTATTATTCCAAATAGTCTTTTACCTTCAGGGGAAAATGGAGCTGCAATAGAAGTGTGAGCTTAGCTGTCATTTTTGGCCTTTAGCACACTCTGTCATCAAATACTTAATACTTTGGTAAATATGACTCGGTGGTATTGGGTGGTGGGGGCAGGTGGGGTTCACAAAGCTTCTTGCTTCGAGCAGCAACTGTCTTCTGGATGGATAAACCCTCAAAGGAATAGCAGAATTTGATACCTACCATAGAGCTATGGAATGCAGCCCCAGGAGAAACACCTACCACAGAGAGCAGTACTTAAAACTTTTGTGGGGTGGGGTAAGAAGGTGGGGACAGAAATAAAGCAATTTATTGCTGGCAAAGGAATGTTTTTCTTCCGTCAAAAGTAGGATTTATTGTCTGTCTAATGCGTGACATATCCAGATTGGAAGAGTGGTATTTTGCTGAAGATGCTTTTGCCTGGTAAATCCACTCAGGACACCAAAATTATTTAAAATATTAAAATAAACATTTTGTCTTCTTTACAAAGAATGCATGCTATTGAAGAAAATTCATGCATGAAAACATAAAGAAAAATTAAAGCTTTTCATCATCTGACCATCCACGATAACCAACTAGCATTTTGTTACAATTTTAGATGTTTTCTGTAATTTTTAAACATAGTCCAAAATGGCACATTAACATTTTAATTCTAACTTTTAACTATGAAGCATAAGCATCTTCATGTTGCTAGAAATGTTCATAAAATGATGTTGATGACATTATAATATTCTATTTATTTCCGTGCTTGAATTTGCTAAACTATAATAATGCTGGTAAACATTTCATGTCACTTCCTATGTGCCAGATACAGTTCTAAGTGTTTGACATACATTAACTCATTTGATTCCCAAAACCACATTGTAAGGCTTGTACTGTTAATATTCCCCATATTACAGAGAAATAAATTGAGAGGTTAAGTAATTGCCAGCGGTCACTTGATTGTTGAGTGATGGGGTCAAGATTTGAACAAAGATAGATAGTGCTCTATGGACAATTCATAGCCCCTCTACGCTATTCAGTCACGGTACTACTGTAGACCCTCAGATTATGGCTAATTTTTTAAGTGAATAAAACTTTTATGAAGGATGTGTTCTCTTTCCCTTACAAGTGACAACTTGGGGCACTGGGTCCAGATTGACCCTTGGGGTTGGGTGTAGAGATGACAGGGCTGCTGAGTCTGAGAGATAATTTGGGGAACAAATCTCAACACAACACTTCAACTATGGTGGCAGAGTCAGAATTAGAACCTTTATTTTCTGATTCTTTCCCAGTCTGTTTCTTTCTAATGAAGAAAAGCAATGTAATCTTTTGAAAGATCAATGTCTAGGATGAACTTTTGTGGGCAGAAACTATGGCTTATTTATTACTGAGTATTTTCTCCCTATTTCCATATTTATAATCTTACTTAGCAAATATTGAGGTTTTTAAACAGCTTTTTAAGTATTGGGAAGGGATTTCGCATCCTTCTCTTTGCCTTGTACCATGGCAGTAGGACGATTTATCTGACTGGGAGACTGGATGACAGGCAGGGGCACAAGGATGATTTGACCCCTTGCAGGCCTTCTCAGCCGTCTGCCCCTGCCCTTCTGCAAGAAGGTCTAGTTGTCCATCTGTCTCTTGGGCCTTGAAATCTTTAACTCAGGAAGACATGAGGCAGTCAGCTCTTCAACCCCCTCTTCCCCCATCTGAACCCTATGGACTGAGTATGAAAGAAAGCTGTAAGGAGCTTTATTTTGACCACAAGTCTAAGATTCTCCAATCTTGTTTCACCAACAAATAAATTTATACTTGGATTTCCTTATACTTCTAGGGCCTATTTCTCAACTGGTTTAGAATCCTTAGAGAGAGGCATATGATTAAAAGTTCTTTTTAAACTCAGCCTTGATCTTTATGCGTTAGAGACAAAAAGTATTAGGTTGGTGAAAAAGTAGTTTTGCCATCACATTTAATGGCAAAACCCACAACTACTTTTGCACCAACCTAATATTAATGGGAGAGTCACAGTTCCCCTTTCCCCCCAGACCCCAAACACTTAAGAGAATACAGTCTTGGCATGCTCAGCTTCTCCCGCCTCTCATTCTCTAGGAAGGTTTCTACCTTGTGAGATATACTACTGAGGCCCAATTCTTGGACTTCTATGATGCAGAATTCTGGCAGTGAGTGGCGAGAGACCGAAAGGAGAAGCAAGGAAGGAGGGGTTGCATATAAAAGGACAGATTTACTCATGGGAGGAATGAAAGAATAGAGACAGAAGAATAGAAGAAGAAGGAGAAAAGTCAAGAGCTCACCCAGACAACCAGAATGTCTTCTTGAGGAAAAGATTCAGATCAGCTAGGGCATGCGGGAGACAGTTAGAATTGGAGGAATGGAGAAAGAGAATTTTAAATTTTTACTGGGGGCTGTGAATTGGGTTCCTTTGACATTTTTATTGAAAGAGACTCTGATAAACATTAAAATTCTCAAAAAACCTAAAGAGACTGGGTTTCTTTGAACATGAATCTAGTTGAAGACTGGGCCATTTACTTACAGGGTTACATACATCACCCCAAATGTTAAATCTAACTTGATAGATGTGATCAAATGGGAAATGGAAGAAATGCCCAAAGTATCCTGAACCCTGGGGTGTGTAGGTGTGGATATATTCAAGGGCTGGGGTCAATCCTACTTTGAACCTATGCTGTTTTATCCTAAAACTGGGCATCTGGGGAGACACACTCAATGTCGCCCTGGTGTCCACTTTTATGAGATACTGAGGATACATTGGGAGAGATTATGTCCTACAGAAAGAAGAAAGAGGAGTACAAGCTTGGTCTGGGACAGTACCTCAATGAGGAAGAGAAAATTCTGATACCTATTCCTCAGGGTCCAGATTCTACAATAAATTCAATACAAGAAGGGGTGTAACAGAAAGCTCTGCTTCACTGGTTGTCACCAGCACCAGGCAACTTCAGAGAGTCCTGGAGCACTGCAATCAGCTTTGGCAGAGAGATGGTGTGAGATCTGAGGCCTTTTCCCAGGGATCTGCACCTCAGTCTCAGGTGTCTCTGGCTGCAGCAGCTGTCAGAGAGGAGCTCAGAGAATCAGCAGACACCACCTGCAGTTAGAGAGATGTTTGTGATCACATGAGGACAGAAGCACAAAAACTCTGTTCTGTGACTGCCATAGAACAGGCTAATGGAGTGTGAGCAACACAGCTTACTGTTTTTTCTTTTTGTTTGTTTGCTTGTTTTTGAGATGGAGTCTCACTCTGTCGCCCAGGCTGGAGTGCAGTGGCATGATCTTGGCTCACTGCAACCTCCACCTCCCAGGTTCAAACGATTCTCATACCTCAGCCTCCCGAGTAGCTGGGATTACAGGCGCAAGCCACCACGCCCGGCTAATTTTTGTATTTTTGTAGAGATGGGGTTTCACCATGTTGGCCAGGCTGGTCTCAAACTCCTGACCTCAAGTGATCCACCTGTCTTGGCCTCCGAAAGTGCTGGGATTACAAGCGTGAACCACTGCTCCTGGCCTCACGGTTTACTTTTATTTTTGTTTTTCCTCTGCACACAGGTCAGATATGCCTTACATTATCTCGCTGGGATGAAGGAGGGAGAAACTTTCAAATAGGTGTCAGCTGTACAGCAAAAAGTTTTGAAGAAGTTTGGCAGGAACCCCAGTTAGCAGTTCCATCTGAGTTCCTGACATCAGGTTGGCGATATTTGGATTCTAGGCCTAGGCAGATGGACCATTTACCACATGTCTGTTTTTCCTGGCTCTTGTTTTCCAACAGCACTTGCTAGCTTGGATCAGGCTATTAATGGATCTGACTCCTAGGCACTCAGCACTTTACACAGATAGGCATCCTTACACATGCGGTTTCTGGTTATTGTAAGGACATGGAGGAGTAGAGGAATGAAGTCTTTCTTCTCTAGTCAAGTATGGTACCTAAAGCAGGCTTGGCTTTGCATTGGTGCTGCTGGCACGGATCTTCACAAGACTCTCAATGCTACGTGGACACTTGGCAGCGCATTCTGTGGCAGTAAATAATCAAAGATCCGAGCCCTCACCTTTAGAAGCTGGATTTCAAAGTGGGAAATCCAGTGGGGGAGAGGAGGGTGGTCACTGAAAGGTTTTGAGTTCATCTCCAAAACCACAAGGCAACAAATTTAAATATAGATGGCACACACTGGCTGTTAGGGAGACCACACTGGGTAAAAGTGCACTTTGTTCCAAAGAGTTAGCGGCATGGTTTAGAAGGGAAACAAAGACACACATGTACAAGTTAAATCTCCATGAAAACTTCCAGAACAGACAGCGCTGACAGCAGGCTCCATGGCTCTCTTTGTTTGTCTCGTGCTGGTATTGGGTCCTAGATTGTTGAGGCCAAACCTGGCTTCGCAAGGTCATCCTCTTGTCAGACCATGTGCACAAGCAATATGTCCGCATTTGGGTTGGGCAATTATGGACACTATACTCATATGTCCCTAGGCAAGTACCCAGCTGTCCTAAGCTATCATTTCCATATAAGGAACAACAGAAAGTTGAATAAAAATGCAAATCTAGCTGATTTACTGGGTTCTTGATGTTACTGCTGGCACCGGTTGCCCGGTGGCCACATCGTTCAGGAGGCAGGGCTCAGCTCTCTTTCATGTATGCAGTTGGCACTTGCTGGAAATCAGTTCCTTTGTGCTGTGGTCTTGATATTCCGTTTTCCTCCAAGGCTCAGATCAGAAGGGGGAGGGGATATTAAACTTCATCCCAACTCTTTGCTCACACAGAATAGTTACAAGATATCTATGCTTCTAAATCAGGAATATCAGAGCATGGGGTAAAGGAGATTGTAAGAATTTCTTAGCTTAGACTACCTGAAATGCCTGGTGAAGAGTTTCAGATTCTAAAATAGAGAGGAGTTGACACTTTGCTTAGGTTCGGTGGAAATGTAGCCTTCTGGGTTTCTGGAAAAAAGTCTCAGGATCTTACAAGCAGACTTTATATCAACATTTGGAGTTGTGAGAATGAATCAGACAAACACGGACCAAACGTTCCTAGAAAAGCAGAGGGACTGAAAATGAAACTGCAAAGTGTTTTGGCAGTTTGGGATTTTGGAATAATATTAGCACTCTCCCGCCCCAAACACCGCCACATAATCGACTGTCTGTATCTGGCTAGTATTTGTTTGTTTCAGATACAAGTGATTTTGAAGCCTATTATGAGACACATTTCCCTTGAAATGCTTCCTCCCCGCCCCGCCCGCTTTTTTCTTTTTCTTTTTTTTTTTTAATTTGTGAAGGGTGTATCAGATACGGAGTTCAGTCCATTTGGAGAATGATTCTGGTTTTATATCTTTTCAGACACCTGCCGCCAGATCAGAGCTCCCAAGAAAGGGGCCCGTGCTGTAATACACACAAAGCCTCATTTCCTGGCTTTGGTACCAGGGCCCCAGAAGCGAAGGAATCAGAAAATTCAAGAGAGGCTGCCTTCTTAAATCAGATATCCATTCCAAGCTTTCCTGCTCAGATGGGTGGGTTATTGATTTTTCCCCTTGCCAGAAGATGACTTGTAATCTGGGAACCAGAGGAAACTGTATTTACTTTAACATCTGCACTTAATGCAATTGTGAGTCAGAGCCTGATGGGCTTATTGTCTCCTTTATTCTAAGAGGGCCAGTGTCAGGCCAATCTAATGTTGGGCGGAAGTGATCAAGCTGCTCCATTAGCTGGATAAATTGCACAAAGACAGCCTCATATTAAGTTCCCTAGAGCAGGAGGGAAAACTCGAGAAGGTCTGAGAAGGAAGATGTCTGGTTGTATAGGAAACAGACTCTCAGTGGAATCTTGAGAGTCGGGCACATGCTGCCTTCTTCTACCTCTGCAATGGGACACTGTTGACTCAATTAGATTGCCCAGTGGTCTGATGATGCAGCTATCACAGCTAGCATTCCTGAGTCCTGTGGCTGGGCGAAAGGTGGGGTGGAGGAGGGGAAGACCATAGCAATTTATCTGAGTTTCCTGTTTTATTTTTCTCTCACCTTCTTTTCCACCTTCTCTACTTTTCCGTTAGGAAACTGAGGGCACCGTCTCCAACTTTCTCAGCTCCTTAGCTGTCTCCACCTGCCTTTTTGGACCTGTATAGATTTCTCTTTTCCATTTGGAAATCACACATTATTGCTGTCTACACATTGTCACCAAAACCAATTTGTGCAAACTAACAGGCTTATCACCAGTGCCGCTGAAATGAGATTAAAACTGCTTCCAATGAAACAGATAAAAACCAGATGAATGAAGCCCACTAATAAGACATTAAAGATAATGACGAGAATGATTAACTAGCATGATATATTGAGTAGTTATGAGACGTTGGATGCCCAGGATCAGTAAACTAATAAAAAAGAATTTACCTTTAATTCCTTTCAGTCAGTGAGATATAATCACATCAACATTATGACTTTTTGGTTATTTATCTGTGACAGCAATATCACACCTTTCCACCAAATTGTTCAAAGCTTATTAGTGAGAAGAAAAGAGAGAGCGAGAGAAAGACAGAGAGAGAGAGAGACTGAGAGAGATTGCCTGGGGAGGGGGAAGCTCTTCTCATTTCAGCTCTTTAAAAATAAGAAGGAATGCGGGTACCCTGCTTGCATTTACACACTGATTATGCTGACAGTCTCTCGTTTACGTTTCATCTCTGAGAGTGGCCTATTCATAGCCAGACTGTTTTACATTACACAATCAGTCAGTTATCACATGATCAAGTCACATCAAGACAATCTGAAAATTACATTTCTACTGGGCAATATCTTGAGGTTGGCCAGGGCCACCACCACCCTGGAGGCTGGCGCTCTTTTCACAGTTGCGGGGATCCCTTCTGGCTATCCTTCAGCTGGGGTGAGGAAGGAGCATGAAAGAAAGCTTCACTTATCATTCACTTAGGATTTCTCAGACCTTACTGTGTGACAGAGCAAGGGTTATGCTCCAGGAATACAGGCAAACAGAAACTTGGTTTGGCCCTTGAGGAGTCCACTGTGGTGGTGCAGGGGAAAGTAAGGGAGAAAGGGGAAGACAAGTAAACAAAGGTGAGAACAAGTAAACAAATCCACGTGACAAATGACTCTGTTACTACATAGCACCATGGGTGCCTAGAAGAGGGAGTAACTCTCTGGAGAAGTCACAGAGGGCTTTCCAAAAGAGGAATCCTTTGAAGTAGGTATGAAAGGAAGAGTGGGATTTTGCTAGAGAGAGAGAAAAAGGACAGGGCAGAGATGAAGTATGTGAACAAACAGCCATGAAAAGGACAGCTGTGTTGCGGGAAGAAACACTTGGCGGGGAAGAGCAGCCTGGGAGACCCTGGCAAAGGAGTCTGGGGACAGTCAGGAAGGACCCTGCATTTCATGTGGAGGTTTTCACGTTTTATCCTAAAAGCTGAGCCGATCCATTAATACTTTGTGAGAATAGCTACAGGATCAAACCTGTGCTTTGAAAATAGAACTTTGGTGAAGCTGTGGAGAACGGATTAAAGGCAGAAGAGAATCGTGTCTGAAAAAGTCTGCCAGGACCATGATGTAGTGAGAAAAACACAGACAGGGCCAAGACAGGTATGCATCGGTACCTGAACTCAGCTGCTAACTAGCCTTGCCATCTTGAGTAAAATGATCTCCTGAACTGCAGTTTTTCCTCCTGTAAATCCAGGATAGTAATACCTGCTTCCTGAGGTTACTGGAAAGATTAAAAATAATGTAAAACAAGGCCCAGGTGTCCAACATATGATAAGCACATCACACACAGTAATAATAATTCTCAATTAAGCACTGTGGTGGAAGGGGAGGAAGGGACGGAATCGGGGTCAGTGGTAGCAGGGCGTGTATGTTTATGTCTGCATGTGTTCATCACTGTTAGGAAAACTGGTGAATAAAATGATACAAAATATGATGTTATGTTGAGAACAGAAGGGAATCTGGAATAACAAAATACTTGTTCAGTTATTTGAGCCATTGATGTACTTTGTCGAATAAAATTGCATGAGTTAGACATGTTTGCAACATAGGAGACAGCCAGCAAGTTATAAATAACACCCACTTCACCTATCTCACAGGGCAGCTGCAAGGACTCAAAACTGATTGTGAGATTTCTTGATTACTGAGAATGTCAGCTCCATGAGGATGACAACATGTTTACTATTATATTCCTCATGCCCAGAGCTCATGAAAATAAGTATTTATTGAATGAATGAGTGCAAAAACGGTGGAAAGATTAATTCAACTGTGAGGCAATACAGTCAAAAATACAGTTTCAGTCTTTCTCTCCATTCCCCTCACCAACTACGATTTTTACTCATGACTTTCAAAACGTAGCAAAAATTACTGAATCCCTCTAAATATCGCTGGCCTCTGTATGCCACGTGTATAGAATGAGGTACTTAGTATATAGTGGTGAATGAATAATACAGACATGGTCTTGTCCTGAGCTTACAGTAAACATGGGCAATTGAGTCTCATGAAGGCTTTCAAATGTGTGAGTGTCTTTCCCTCTCTGCCCTGTACATCACTATCATTCCAGGTGAGATTTGAATAAAGAATAGATGTGTAAAGATACTAGATAGAAGGCTGTGTGATGGATGAAGGAGGATGCATCCTGGGGTCGCATACGTTTGGGTTTGCCATCTCACTCCATTGCTTACTATATGGGAGGGTTTGAACCAGCTACTGAGCCTCTCTAAGCTGAAATTTCCTCGTCTTAAAAATGAATATTTTCAGTAGAAGTTAGTAAAATTAGATATGCAAATCATTCGATGCATAATAGACTCTTAATATTATTTTTTCCTTACCAGTAGATTTCCTTGTAGACAAGACTGATAGCTGAGGAAAGACAATTGTGTTTGAAAGAACTTAAAGCTTTGCTGTCCACAGGTTGCTCCTCCTGTCCCTACAATATGTTAGAGAAGGCAATCAACTTATTCAAAAAGCAGAAAATCTACTTTCATATCCTCTACTACCTCTTGAAAATGTTTATCTCTTCTGGTGGTTTATTAATATGCAATCAAGTCCAGATTCACAAGCGTACATATTTTCAGATAGGGCCGTCCTCTTAAAAATTGACAGATAGGATGTGCTCCAATAAAGAGAAAAATCTAAAAACAGTATGTCTAAAATCACTTGTCTGCTTAATAAAACAATCCTGCTGTTTAAGATACCAAATAAAAGTACTTGGAAATGCTAATTCCATAATTTTTACACTGACTGTTAAGTTTTACAAACATGTTTAAAAAGTCATTATTTCTGTATGTAATAGAATTTTAAATGTATCATTTTCGGTATTGGTTTAAAGTTCCCAATCAAGACTTTCTCCCAGCTTGAGGCAGTCCCACACCTGCCATCTGTCCTGTGCCTTCACCCTCTATAGAGAAGGCAGATCCTCATAAATGTGTAATATGCGGATGAATTCCAATTTTTATAACCAATATGTTTGATTGAGAGAACACATTGAGAGATACTTAACATATCTATATTCTATGAATGACTTTATTTAAAAATACATTTATTTTTGCAAAAATCTGCATGGTTACAGAACGTACATTTTATAAAGTGGGCACTGACTCCTGCAGTGAAGGCCTAATGGGTCCATAAAATTACATCTGCTATTGTGACACCTTAAGAAACTGCTCCCCTTCTTAAGAAACTGCTCCACTTCTAGTTCCCAAGATCTACTGTTTGGAAAAAGAGTTGAGGCTGATTTTTCTGGTGCACTATACCGATCTAAGAGTGGAAGTTGAAGTTGTAGGACAGGTCTAAATTGCATTCTCTCTTTAGTTTTTTTCTAGCTTGGAGTATATATGTTTCTGTGAGTTAACGTTCTAAAATCTAGGGCCAGGCTCCAGCTAGTGTCTGTTCTATTTTCTGGGAAGTCCCTAAATCACGACTGTTTCAGGATTATACAGCCACGGGGGGCAGGAGCTCTGAGATACAGGCTCTCCTTGTTACATTGAGAGAGAAATTGTTTACCACTTGGTCCATGAGAAACTAGACTTGCCCATGAAGTAGGGTAAAGTTGGTAAAGTGGAAGGGAGTACTAAAATAATATAGACTATATAACTTTTGAGATATGCATTTAGTAACTTACGAATGGGTTTATGATATGGGAGAATATATGAATTAGTTCATACATTAATGATAAGGGAGAATATATGAATTAGTTCTATTCAACAATTACTTCCAAAAAAGGTGAATTTAAGAAAAAAATACAAGTAACATGTATCATATACATTAAAGTAAGATAAAATTTCTTTATATTGGTTCTGTGAACAAAGAAAATAACATAGGTCAATCATCATTTTTGGTATATCTTTACATACATGAATGAGTGCAAATTTCATTTATTGGTTGTATCAATCTCTAATACTTTGATAAGTATTTTTCTAAAGAAGACTTTTTAATATGGCTTATTATTCAAACTTTTTTTTGTAAAGTTGACTGCAATCTCCCTCAAAGCTTCATTTTATGGTTAATAAATTTAGAATTGTTGATAACTTCGGCCGGGGGTGGTGGGTCACGCCTGTCATCCCAGCACTTTGGGAGGCCAAGGCAGGCGGATCACAAGGTCAGGAGATCAAGACCATCCTGGCTAACACAGTGAAACCCCGTCTCTACTAAAAAATACAAAAAATTAGCCAGGCGTGGTGGCGGGCGCCTGTAGTCCCAGCTACTTGGGAGACTGAGGCAGGAGAATGGCATGAACCCATGAGGCGGAGCTTGCAGTGAGCCGAGATCGTGCCACTGCACTCCAGCCTGGGTGACAGAGCGAGACTCCATCTCGGGGAAAAAAAAAAAAAAAAAAAAAAAAAAAAAAAAAAAGAATTGTTGATAACGTCAATTGACTTCTCTTCATAGACAGTACTATTTCTAATTGAGAAAATTCCTCAGGTATTGGGGTAAGTGGTAAGCTCAGAATGTATCTACTGATTGGAAGATATTCTTGAAACCATTTAAAAGTATTTAAATATATAAATATTTTATATCAAATATTTTCACACATACTATCTTTTTGCATCCATTTCTTCAAAAAATAATTTTACAAAACAAAACTTGTCAACAAATTATCTGCAGATTTGAAGGCTCCTCAACATAGTTCTATTCCAGTACAGAATATGAGATTATCCAATAGCAAAAAAGGGAGCCCCATCACAAGATTCTTCCCAGAGGTCAACATATTCCAAAGTGTAATTATAGAATTTCAAAATTAAATGTTTTATGACTTTCATCTCCTATCATGTAGTTTGTTCAGTTCTTCCTTTGCTTTTATGGGATGAAATTTCATCATTTTTCTGTTGTCAACCTTTTCTTTCAATAGTTACAATTTGCTATCCATTTCAAAAGTTGAAATTGTTTGGTGTTCCCTTAAATATCTTTTTTAGTGGAAGAGGTTTTATTTTATTTTATTTTTTAACTTTTATTTTAGGTGTAGGGGTACATGTGCAGATTTGTTCTGTAGGTAAACTCATGTCATAGGGGTTTGTTGTACAGATTGTTTCATCACCCAGGTACTAAGCCTAGTACCCAAGTTATTTTTTCTTCTCCTCTCCCCCTTCCCTCCCTCCACCCTCAAGTAGGCCCCAGTGTCTGTTGTTCCCTTCTCTGTGTCCGTGAGTTCTCACTATTTAGCTCCCACTTAGAAGTGAGAACACGCAGTATTTGGTTTTCCACTCCTGCATTCGTTTGCTAATGATAACGACCTCTAGCTCCATCCATGTTCCCATGAAAGACATGATCTTGTTCTTTTATATGGCTGCATAGTATTCCATGGTGTACATGTACCACATTTTCTTTATCCAATCTGCCATTGACAGGCATTTGGGTTGATTTGCCTTTGCTGTTGTGAATAGTGCTACAATGAACATACTCGTGCATGTGTCAAACATTTTGAATAAAAAATTGCAACTTCTTTCAAACAAAATTCAACATCAATTTGGAGGACTCTTTTACAATAAGGTTCAATACCATTGTAAGATGCTTAGGTTGATCTACAAATTAGTTCTTTAAAAATGAAAACATTTTACAAATCTGATGATGACTGTCTTAGTCTGTTGGGGCTGCCATAACAAAATGCAATAGACTGGGTGGCTTATAGACAATGGAAATTTATTTCTCACAGTTCTGGAGGCTGAGAAGTGCTAAATCAAAGTGCCAGCAGATTTGGCATCTGGTGGAGGACTGTATTCTGGTTCCTAGATGAATGGCCACTTTTTTGCTATGTCCTCACTTGGCAGAAGAGGTGAAGGACCTCTCTCTGGAATCTCTTATAAAGACATTAATCCAATTTATAAGGGTTCTACTACCATAGCCTAATCACCCTCCAAAGGTCCTGCCTTCTAATACCATCACTTTGGGGTTAGAATTTCAACATATAAATTTTAGTGGGACATAAACATTCAGTCCTTTGTAGTAAAAAGAGAAAACATGCACTGCCATATTGAAACTTAAAAAAAATTAAACATGAATGTTGTCACAAAGATTTATAATTTAGCTGCTTTAAATACTGCTTCTATTTTGATAGGTAGATTATCAAACCATGTTGTGGCACACTTTATGAATAATAGGTGACTACAACCAATTTTAACTAGAGTTCTGCTCCAGAGGTTTCTTAATTTTATTAGAACATTGATCCAAATGAAAAGCCATGCTTCTCAGAGTTGATTATGAAACTTCTGCAGCTGTATATACTTGTTAAATTAACATCTTTGGAAATAGTCTTCTTAAAATAATTACTAACTTTTGAATTAAATGCTAGTGCTTCTTTAGAATATGTGTGCCTTCTGGTAGATTTCAGGTAGATGGTAAATGTGCCTTCTGGTAGATTTCAGGTAGATGGTAAATGTGCACCAATAATTTGTGCAATTTGCACTTCAGCATCAACTTTTTTAAGACATGAAAATTCAATATTTAATATTTCATTAAACGTTACAGTCTTTGATATTATATCTTTGAAAAAGACAAAATAAAACAAAGCATTACTAAACAGTAAAGTACATACATAATTGTAGATTTAGATCATACATACTATAAATACCACACTCCTGAAAAAGAGTGTTCAAACGACTCTCTCTGTGGTCTATGTTATGACAGTAAGGTCTATATTGCCTGTACATAGCTTACATATTCCAAAAGTGTGGTTTCTGACAATTCCTACTATCCTACTGAGTGGTGGCTTGATGACTTCCTGCAACTCACAGACTGTGGCTTTGGGCATTGTCCTGGTCACAGCACAGCTAGCTGCTGATACACCAAGTGGCCAGGAGGGGCAGCAACAGTGAAACTTCTCCCATTGCGGCCTGAGATCAGGGGAGTTAGTGGTCCCTCGCCACCTATTACAAGCCTCCTTTTTATCAGGGAGTGCATGTTGTCCTTGAAAAGAAGGTGTTGGCACCATGTGTCTTGAAAGAGAAAGGAAAAATAGGTTGAGCTACCACTTATCATCTGTCAGATTAAACCATGTGTTAATCAGAACACTGTCGGCTATGTGCTATTAGACAAGACCCTAGCAGAAGCTAGACGTACAAAGTGGGAATTACCAAACTCATCTTAGCATATTTTCAGGCTTTGCTAAAAAATGAAAATTCTGGTTGAATGTTAAACTGTGCTGGATCTGGGGTAATAGATATAAACTAGGAGTATTCCAAGCAAAGTAGGATGCATGGTCACCCTAAAAATAGAGATTATTTTCAATTATGGAAGTTTAATAATTACTTAGTGTTGGTGATTAAATACAGAGTTAGAAATCTAAAGATGTATTTTATCTACCCAAATATATTAGGAGAAAAGTGCAAATATTAGACTAGCCACGGTTGAATCCAATGGTTGTCAGTTTTTTATTGCGCTCAAGATACAGAGTTGAACACTAAACAAGCAAGCAAAGCAAAGATTGCTAGAGTACAGCAGAGTCTCCCGGTGTCTATTCAGTTGTTATAGTTCCAGCCCTATTCACCTGGTTGTCCTTCAGCACTGGGTTACTTTTGAGCTGAGTTGCTTCTTGTCCTGGCTATACTTGTGTTTTCTTAAATACCCATGTAACAATGTTCTCACACTTTGCGGTAAATATGTGATCTTTCTTTGGTGCCTGTTTGATTATGTGCTATGGCTCTTACCCATTACTCTCCTGCAGTTGATCTTCTGTCTTGCTTCTCTTATGCCAAAACTCCATCTGATGTGCATCTTCATAACATCATGTATACCCATTGTAGCAATACCTATTTTTATCCATTGATAAAACTTGCTGATATATAGCGACAAGAACCTGTAAGTTAGGCTGAAAAAATTGGATCAACCTCAATTCTCATTCCCCTGTCTCCATAGTCCCATTTGAAGAAAATTTTTGTCATGGGCAGGGAACTTACACATATCCAGAGGGAATTTATCCTTTCTTAGATGTCTACTTAGCCTTCGGAGGTAAGGAAAACAGGAGAGGTGAAGCTGGTATTATAAGAGGTATCCTAATAAAGACTTTCCTTATTCCTGCTAACTCATCTCAGAATGTGAACACTAAGTAGGCATGCTGTATTATTATAGGTGGCAGCAATTTTAGGGGAGTTCTCCACAGCCTTATCTTTTATTAGTGCTTATACCAAAGTCCCATAGAAGTGAATATGTAAATCATTCATTATAACTCTCAACTTTTTTTTCCGAGTCACACTAAAATTGTATACAACTGAGGTCAAGCAATATATTGTCATAATTCTGTCACTTCATTCATTCTGTTTATTCATCATTTGACATTCAAGATATATCAGTTGTCAACCTAGCCCTTGGCATTCATTCATTGTGCCAGTGCAGGAGATATAAATGTAAATAAAATGCAACTCCTGACTTCAGGGAATTTAGATTGGTGATAGATGCAAGGAGGAACCCAACACTTTTACAGCGTGCCCATTGCTAAAACCATAGAAGATATAAGGTACAAATGGAAGAAAATGCCTAGACCTGTGGGAAGATTCCATTAGCTCCTCAAAGAGTGGATGAGTGCCTGAGTTGAGACTTTTGCCACAGTTAGTGGATTGGGAGTGGTAGATGGGAGGGCATTCCAAGCACAGTCAA
The DNA here is from genome assembly GCF_000951045.1 of Mandrillus leucophaeus. NCBI lineage: Eukaryota > Metazoa > Chordata > Mammalia > Primates > Cercopithecidae > Mandrillus > Mandrillus leucophaeus. Next base: position 3,670,070 of record NW_012101576.1, read on the forward strand.
TATTCATGTGTGAAGTTTTTCGTACAGGCAGGTGGGAGCTACTTCTGAAGCTCTAGCATGCTATTTCCTCTATTCAGAACACTCAATCCCACGCCACCCCATGCCTTAATGTGGCTGATTCTATTTTATTTCTCAGGTTACTTCCTCCAGTAGTTCTTCCATGACATACAAAGTCTGGTTTCTGTGCTTTTTTTTTTTTAATGTGCTTTCGTAGTGTCCGGAACTTCTAACAGTGTCCAAATAAATTCAAATTTCAAATGCTAATTTTACTCATAAATTCTGAATTCCTTGAGGATGGGACTAGAAGACCATTTTTGTTCACGGTTCTTGCCCTGCTACCTGGCATAGCCTGTGGTAAATAATAAACTTTCAGTATTTATTACAAAAAAATGAATGAATAAATGAACGTATGGAGTCAGTTCATGTAAATTGAAAGATAATTTCCCCCCAAAGCTGACCAAGGTCCTTTTAGAATGCTATCAGCCAGTGCTTTTTATTTTTTATAGCCCTCCTTTCTCATAAAACTTGGTGATATTCTCCAAAGGACATTTACAAGTATTTTTCTAATTTTGCAGAGGCTGGCAAATGGAGACTTTCCCCCTCATTGGGCATTATCAAAATGATAGTTGGAAAGTATACAAAACAATGAATACCTGGTGGCAAATGTATGGGGGTGGGCAGGTTCATCAGCTGAGAGATTACAGCACATAAGGCAGGATGAATGGAAGCACGTTCACAGAGGAAACAGTGGGGGAAGCAGTCCAGGCTTGAGCATTTGCTGGGTGAGGCTGCAGTGCAGGTAGGGTTGGCATGCTGATTAAAACCTGGACTCACTTACAGCTTGGTGTTGGTAAGGAGGGAAGAAGGGGAAAGAGTAATTGCAAACAGGTCGGTTAATCTATGATTCATCTGTGGAAGGCTTTGCTGGTTTCATCCACCTTCTTCTGTCCCGTCCTGTTCACAGAATGACTGGCAAACTCCCTAGGAAAACATCTAGATGTTCTTCTCTAAAGATGAATTTCCTGGAGTAACCAAGGCTTCTTAATTGGGAGTACTGGCCCAGAGTAGTCTTTCTTTTCCTGGTTCCTGTGGACCTTGCAGTCTGCGGTTGCTGACACTCCCATTCTGATTCCACGTAACCTAGAGTGAAACTGCTAGTGGATAAGCCACCCTTGTACAAAGACGCCAGTTCTCCCACCAAGAAAGAGGCCTGCTGGGAGTATTAGGCCTACAAACCCACAGTAGATAAACTCAATTCATCTACTCAGAATAATCAACCTACATCTCAATTCTTTAACATACATAAACAAGGATATCCAGAACTAAAGGAAACAACATCATGGATAAGAGTGGCCAAGATCACTAGGAACAAGTATTCAAAATAAAACTAATTTTTAAAAAGAATGGCCAAGATAACAAAGATCTTAGACAAAAGTGCCACTCCTGTAATCCTAGCACTTTGGGAGGCCGAGGTGGGCAAACTGCTTAAGGCCAGGAGTTTGAGACGCGCCTAGGCAACATGGCCAAACTCTCTAACAAAAATACAAAAATTACCTGGACATGGTGGTGTGTGCCTGTGGTCCCAGCAACTTGGGAGGCTGAGGCATGAGAATCACTTGAACCAGGGAAGCAGAGGTTGCAGTGAACTGAGATGGGTGAGCTGAGATGGCGTCACTGAACTCCTGTGCTCTTGCTTAGGTGATTGAGAGAGACTCTGTCTCAAAAAAGAAGAAGGAAAAGATGCAATCACTTATGAACAAAAGAGATAAGTATACTCTGGGCAAGGAACAATCGGAGAACATGACTGAGCTCACAAAAATAAAAATATATGTAATTACTACAGCAAAGACTGCTAATGGTCATCAATTGAACACAAAATTTGTGTTCCTCCTTCCCAAGTATATAGTTATTATGGGGAAGCAGTTGTTAACCAGGAACTACATTTTACTGCCCCCTACTCCTCCCTATTTCATCCAGTGGGACCAAATGACTATTTTCACCAGAGGAATATGAGCAGAAGAGACATGTGACATTTGCATGTCTAGGCTGTTGAGAATAAGATTTTCATTGTCTTCTGGCAAGGGGATATGAGGCCTTGGAGGACGGCAGAGTCAGGAGGTAGAAAGAGTCCAAATCTCTGATTCTTCTGATGGGGAGGAGCTGCCTGCTAAACAGAGGAACCTGTATTTGCTAGCATGAAGTTAGTGATTATTATGATAAGCCTCTGACATTTGGGGGTTTATTTATTACAGCAGCAGGTAGTATTGCCCTAACTCATGTAACTGTTAATATTTAATTTTTTAAAAAATTAGTAGAATAATAGGAAGATGAGTTGAAAAAATTTTCTAGAATCTAGAACAATTAGGGAGGTAAACAGAAAACTAGGGAATGTATAGATGACATAAGGAATTGATCCGGAAGCTCCAGATGCTAAAAAAGATTTCAGAAAGAGACAATATAGAAAATCGAGGAGAGAAAACTATCAAAGATGTAGTAGAAAAAATTCTCCAGGGCTAAAGATTCAATTTGCAGATTGAAAGGGATCGATGAGGTCTGAATAGGGTAAAACAATGATAAATCCCAATTTAGAAAGTTAAAACTGCAGAAGATTAAGGTTAAAAAGAAGATCCTAAAAGTCAATGAAAGAAAAAGTAAGTTATATATAAGCAAAAAGAATTAAGCTGGCTTTGAATTTCTCAGCAGTATCACTGGATGCCAACAGGCAATGGAGAAATGACTTCAGTATTTTGAGGAAGAACATTTGTAACCTAGATTTTCAATTTAGACCTAGCCAACTGTTAATCAATGGTGAGAGTAAAACAGGAATATGTGTAGACATTCAAGAACTTAGAAAATTTGCTCGATGTATCCTTCCTAAGTTATCTACTCCAGCAAACTGAAAGAGTAAACTCAAGGAAGGGGCTGATGTGGGATCCAAGAAACAATGTGTGGTGTGAACTAAGAGAATCACAGAGATTCTAAAGATCTGAACCCCGGTCTTCTTACTGGGTGAGTGTATCAATGTGCCTATTGTTGAAATTAATTTAATCAGAACTTTCCATCTTACATTTCTCAAAGTATTCAATTCTATACGGAGGATTTCTCTAAAAATTATAAATCATTGTACTAGGTTAGGTCTGAGCCACTTCCTACTTCCTTCACTCCTACCTCCTGTGCTCTTTCCTACCTCAGAGTGGCTAGTTTTCAGCCATTTGGGCCACTTTCTCTGGGATTTGGGGCCAGATTTTTTTTTAACCTTGTCTTATTTGTAAGCCTTAATTTGGTAGCCCTGTTTCCTGGGCTCAAATATCAGTCCCAAAACCCTTAACATTTCTCCCATGAAGCTTAGGAATCTTCACGCAAAAAGTCTTAGTGGTCTAAGCCATTTTCCGAGCTTCCTGATGTAGGTATACAGGTTAGGCTCCTAAACTGACCCCTGCTCTGTGTTTTCCAGAACTTGCAAAACACTTGTGCCTCATTGCTCCAGCATAAAAATGGGTCTATAGATAATGCTTCCCTCCATTCTCTTCACTTGGAGAGTCATATAATACAGTAGTATATTAAGAGTTCTGAGGACCCTGGCAGAAAACAAACAAACCTAATTAACATTGTTTAACCCAGCGTCTCCTAAACATAATTGACCAGAGAATCTCCTCTTTCCCTTTTTATTTTTCTATTGTAGGGGAGAAGCAATATATTTATTTACCTTACCCATTTAGGTTCATGACTGAGACCGCTATAATAAAAGACAAATTAACAAGAGAAAAGCATATATATTTAAGTTTTACCTAACATGAGAGCCTTTAGAAATGAAGACCCAAAGAAACAGAAAAGATTGTATTTTTATGCGCAGTGGTGGCAGAAGTATGATGGGAGGACAAAGGAATATTACCTAATGGTAATAAATTGGGGGAAACTTAGCAAGGCCTGTTTGTTCAGATTCTTTAAAAAAAAAAAAATCCAAAAGAGACAGGGCATTGCTTTGTCACCAGGCTGGTGTGCAGTGGTTCAAACATAGCTAAATGCAGCGTTGACCTCCTGGGCTCAAGAGGTCCTTCTGCCTCAGCCTCCCAAATATCTGTAATCACAGGCATGTACCACCATGCCTGGTTAGCTTTTTAATATTTTTGTAGGGATGGAGTCTTGCCACGTTGCCTAGGCTGATCTTAAACTCCCGAGCTCATATCATTCTCCCACCCTGGCCTCCCAAAGTACTGAGACGACAGGTTCGAGCCACTGCACGTGGCCTTGTTCATGTTTTCCTCTGTGTCCATGTGTCTTCATTCCTTTTCTCTGGGTACAGGGAGGACTCCTCTGGGATGAGGGTCTTATGCCCTACTTTAGAGAAAAGTCGGAGAATTATTTTATGGCCCACTTCAGGGGAGAATGGCAAAGGTCATAGAGACCTTCCTGCTTCTGCTCTTTTCTTAAGTGCCAAGGTGCCATGTTTTGGAGTAGCATATTCTGAACTGCATGACTATAACATCCTTTAACATTCTAAGAAGTTAGGTTTTCTTAGAGCACATTTTCACAAATGCTATTCTAGCAACAAAGCCCATCTACAGAGTGGCGTGTGTACCCATTGCATGTTTTATCTGTGGCATAATTTTAGATTGCAAGTCCCCACCTATGTTGGTTAATTCTGCTTCACATGAAAGAGACAGCCACGGGGCCAGCCCTGAACCAAGATCCCTGTCACCAAGATCCACTGTTCCTGCTATGGTCAGGCAAAGAGAAGGGTAAGAATCTACTCTGTGAACTCAGAGAGGTCTGAGTCTGGGTGTTTTGAGCACTGTATCTGAAGAGGTATAAAGATGATATAAAATTATGTCAAACCACTGGAAACAAATAGAGTGAAATTACATAATGTGCCAAGGGAGCAAGAACAAATGGGGTGACCAGAACCATATGTATGCAGCAGCTTAATAAATATTTTTGATAGTGACATGATGATGATTAAACATAGAAAAGCTCAGATGCCTAGGATCCCAAGAGGATAGAGTGGGACCCTGGCACTGAGATCACCGACTGTGAGCTTGCTCTTGTTGTGGACTGAGCTCTTGCTCCCTGCCTTTTGGCAGCTCTTGCATCAGCCGTGCTTCCTCTCCCTGTGGTCGTAGAAGGAGCAGGAGGGCAATGTGCAGAACATCTGCTTAATGGAAGAAATGGGACACTCTGATTTTGCCCATTACTTTGAAGATGAATTTTAAAAGGGAAGTTAAATTAATTAAATGCAATCAGACTTGCTGCTTTCCTTACAGATCAGGTATTTACTTTTGTAAGTCACTGGGCCCTGAATATTTACAGCCTGCCTTTTCTATTCATGTGTACATGAAAGGCAGTGTGCATGGTGGTTCGAAGTGATTGTGGAGTCAGAGAGACTTGTGTTTGAATCCAGCTCTGCCAGTTACTTGCCGTAATTGAACTAGTAATTGACTAGCCAAGTCCCTTTTTTAAGTCTCAGTGTACTTGGTTATAAAATGGAGCTAACATCCTCCTCATAGTACTAATATGAGGAGTACATTAAAATATTGTGTATAAAGTACTTAGTACACTTCCAGTCTCACAGTCAGTACTCAATACATAGTAGCTTTCATTAATAGTTCATATGCTATCTCCCTACTAAACTGTCCCTTGAGGGTGTAGGCTCCATGTACTTAATCTTTGTATCCTAAGGCATGGAGCCTTGAACACAGTATACAGCAATTAATTATTAATTGGTAACCTAAGATTATGCCACCATAGCTTAAGGGAAAATATGGGCAGTTATCCATTTAACCTGGAAAATTCGGTCTCCCAAATGAAATTTCACTATGATTTAATTTGGTTATGCCCTAATTAACATCTAAATAATGGCCACATCTATTATTCCTGAAGACTAGTATTGGCATGTTTGCTCCCTATTGCATACAGACAGATCCATTTCTTTGCTTCGGTAATCTAGAATCTGCTTTCCCATCCTTTGCTTACATGTCTTGGGGGGTGCAGATGAGAATCAAGTCTTCCTCAAGTGGGCAGAGGGCTTCAGGTTGACCGCCATATTTACTGAACTGCTGGACCACTTGCTCCTCACCTCTCTGTCAATGCTGTGCTGGCTGGAATGCAGCAATGACGAGCTCAGAAGTTAGTTCATCACCTGGACAGTCGCATGCATTCACAAAACAGACAACACATAGGAAAACACATTTGGATGACAGATCGCATTTTTCACTGCCCAGCTGGACTTCTGCATGTCACATAAAGAGGGGCCTTGGGGACTTGCAAAACGACAATCTATGCTGTTGCCGATCTGCTCAGCCCACAGGGGAGTGGCAGGGGAGGCGAGTGGCAGAAACCAAGCCTTCTTGGGAGCACCATGGGTTCTTCTGCCTGCCAATCACAATGGCGATGTGACAGGAGCCACCCCCACCCAGCAAGGCTTAATGGCCGCATGCTGACTTAAAAACATAGTCCCAGGGAAGGCATTAACATTCTGAGCTCAGCTGTGTCATCTCGGTTGCCATAGCAATACTGAGAAATATATTTTGTGTCCAATGGTTATTTCTCCACACTAATGAAATGGACATTTTTCTTCAGTGAATTGAATCAAAACTAATTGAGTAGTAATCAGCACAGACCCTGAAGTTCAGGGGAATGTAGTCTGACTAGCACTTTGTGGAAATGCAGAAACCATTAACTATCTTCAAATGAGATTTTTTTTTAATTAGTGGAATCTTAGTAACCTATTGCAGGCTGGTGTGTGCTATCACACAAAAAACTCGTCATTTGTTTAGTGCTAGGAGGGGAAATTTATTTTCAATTAATTCAAGTGCTGATAACATTCTGTGGCTTGTTGCATCCTCTTCTCCAATAAATATCCCAAACTGATGCGTGCTCCAAGATGGACTTTTAAATATATATATATGTGTGTGTGTGTGTGTGTGTGTGTGTGTATACACACTGTATGTAATTCATAATTTGGATTCTCAGATGTTTTCAGGAAACAGCGTGTTTTGCTGAGACCAACTGTTCCTGAAGCTCATTGAGCAATGGAGATGAAAAAGTGATTTTTAAAAACTATATCTTATTGTTTAATCTGTTCAACGTCAAATATCACTGTGATGGAAGAAACTACACAGAGATGGCTGGAAGCCATATGGAGTCATCATTTTTGTCCTCAGTATATCTACAAATTCATCCTTGATTAATCTTCCAGTTCTTTTTGCTTTCATTTGGATCATGAGTATAAACAAAAATACAAGTACAGACTGGTTCCCTAAGTGTTAACACTCCCCTTCTGAGAACATAATATTGAGTATTGTTATAAGTAGATCTTCATCTCCTTTGAATATGAGCCTAATTCACAGCAAAGAGACATTTGGTTACATGCAAATATGAGTGAGTTCCTTTACTACACTGTGATAGACTGGAAAGTTTCCTCTGAATCTTTTAAGACATCTGGCTTGTCAGGTGTGGTTCAATAGCGGGTTGGGGGTGGCTAAATGAGTTCCCAATTTCAGATGTCCTGCTTCTCTTATTTATGGAGTCCGCTGAGATGCGTCTGAGCTCTCTTTGCCCTCTGACTCTGTTGTGTCACTGGGCCTTGGGAAAATAAGAGTGTCCATTCTTCCTCCCCTCTGCCCTCCAGCATGGGGCTGGATCTGCAGGGGGCAGGTTCCTGAGTCTGGCATGAGCAGCCTCAGTAAGGCTGTGTGTGATCTTAGGGACAAGAGCACAACCAGGTTAAGGCAGGTGGGGTTTGAGAAAACCGCACCCCAGTATTTGGCAAACGAATAAACAGATGAATCATTTTCCTGGGACTCAGAGTCTAAAGCTTCCAACAAGAACTAAATTCACATTAAAAATTGATTGTGCCATAATTTTTAAGTACAGCCAGACCTGATGGCACATGTTAGCATTTCCTTGAGGTGAGATAAAACTGTGTAGAGTGAGTCTCTCAGCTGATTGGCAGGACAAGGTGGGGAGGAGGAGGTCAACAGGGAGAGGCAGCAGGCACTCTTCTTCTCCACAGACACCTTCTTTTTTTATAGCCTTTGGGTCTCAATGTGGGAGAAGACACAGTCTTCTGTCACCATGGCAACATAAGTGCATCACAGTGGGATTAGGGGGTTGAAAGGCAAGAAACACTAAGCTTGGAGGAGTTGGGGCAATCGAAAGAGGATGGACTTTTGCTAGAAATAAACACAATAAGGTGGCAGGGCAATAGAAGAGAGTGGATTTATGGTTTATGACATTCCTAAAATATCTTTATTTAATAATGAAAACTTCATTATCCGGGCCCGGGTTGAAGTGTTGCTGTGGGCCCTCTGAGGATCCCAGCAAAGATCTTTCATCTTGACAGAAGTTCTAAATTACAACATTAGTGTTCTAACCGAGAGGCTGTTATTGCCTATTTGGTCTGTCCAGGGAAATGAGACACACATTGCTGGAAAGTGGGTTATTGAAATCTAGTAGCTTGGAATATTAAAAATGGGGGCTGGGTTGGGGGGAGGTCTCTTTCCCCATGAGCTAGGGATAAATTAAGTGATAAACCTGGGATATTTACTAAAGCTTCATTATTTTACAGGAAAAAAAACTGTAATTCATCTTTATTACGGCCAAAGCCATTATTATGTTTCACACCATTAAGAAACAAACGTAAGGAGATCCCTAAAAGCTAATTTTCAGACCAACTATATGAACCTATTATGCCTTTATTTTCATCCCAGGTACCTCTGCCTCTTTCTCAGTTAAGCAGCCTGACCTCCAAAAAAAAAGTGTTTGGTCTTCAGATGTTTCAAAGACAATTAGGTCTAACTGGCTCCTGGTGTTTGACTAATGATCAGAACAGATAGCTCTCCAGATCACAGTTCAATTTCTACTCCTTCTGGCAGGGCAAGAAAATGGCCTACCTGGGCTGGTGGAATCAGAGGAAGACCAAGTGAGCAGAGGGCTTTGCAATCTTTTCTTCCCTTTGCTCTCTCAATTCTTCCTCCTTATCTTCTCACCTCCCATTAATGCAAACACATCCACTTTCATTTTCTGTTGGCTGTCTCTAAGGCCAATCTCACAAAAGGGAAGGCAGTTGCCTAAGTGGTTTAATAACAACAATTAAAAAGTAGTTTTAATATGTGCTAGACACTTTGTTAAATGCTTTCATTGAATTATCTCATTTAAGTTTTACACCCATTTTATGAGGTCCGTACTACTATAAACCCCACTTTCAGTTGAGGAAGCTGGAGTCAGAGAGATTAAGCAACTGGACCAAGACTACACAGTTAACGCATTGCACTGCGGCACTGGGTATTGAACTCAAGTCTTTTTATTCAAAAGCCCAGACATACTGCTCTTAATCTCTCTATTGTGTTGTCTCCCATACATTGTAATGCTAAAAGTTTCCTCCTGCCCAATTACCCTGTATCCCCACCCTAATCCCATCAAGGCTACCTTTAAGATGAACTCAATAGCAGCCATTCCTCTGCCTTAAGAAGGAGGTTGGCGACCCCTGGTAAAATGGAAATGTATTCTCTAGGGATAGAGTAGCAAGTTTGCTGCTTAACCTTGGTCAGTGATGACACACCACCTGTTGAGTGTGGCCGGTATTGCACAACAGTTTAGTTCTGCTAGAAATACTAAATGAGATAGTGTTTAAAATGCCATTTTAAGTTATGGTACCACATATCCTTACATGTAAGTTATCATTATAATTATCTGGAATGATTTTGGCCAGTCAATATGTAACTATAGATAACTTTATTAATTAGCAGATAGCAGGGTCCTAAGTGATTACAAAATGGGTCACTTCAGTGTTCCTGCAGAAAGAGATCATGAAGGGTCCTCCGTCTGGGGCACAGCTTGGGAGAGCAGACCAGAGAGAATGACTTCGGAAGACATCCTGGCAAGCAGAGAAATGGGCACTAGAAGTGTGTGTGTGTGTGCATGCACGCACGTGTGTACTCCTGCACAGGATAGGCATGGACTGTGGACGGGAAGGGGATAGAGGGTAAGGAGAAGAAAGGTGGTGGCCTCTGACAGCAGAAAAAGGCAACACTGAGAGCAAAACTTTCCTTCTTTATTTAGGAGAGGCCCTAGATATCTGATCTAGTGGTTTCCAAAACTGACTAAGGTTCAGAAGGAAGACTTAAGAATCTTGCCATGTGCTACTCAAGACCGATTTAGTAGATCAAAGTTAGGCCATATACTTGCTACTCTATCCCCAGAGAATGCATTTCCATTTTACAAGGGGGTCTCCAATGCATGGATAGAACCCAGGCATTTACACTTTTAAAACATCTTTCTAGGTGACATCCACTGAGTGCTCAGCCCTTGGACCCATGTAGACGCGTTGACTGCGCTACTCTTCTATTTCATACACCTTGCCCTCCTTCTTCCTTATCAAACTGCCCCTGCTTAACTCCTGCACATCCCACAGTTCTCAGAGCAAACATCCCTTTCCAAAGATGCCTTTCTTGACCTTGCCTAGGTCAAGCTCCTTCGTTATGCACTCTAGAGAGACAAGTTCTTTTCCCTTTGATCACTTGTCTCAATTTATAATTACATAGTTAGAGAGTGAAACTCCATGAATATAAAACAGGGATAATGTTTGTTTCCTGAAACTCCAATCTCTTTCCAGCACCTAGAAAAAATCAGAATATGGTTGGTGGTTAACAATGCACATAATTTTTATTCTTTGTCTTAACCTGGGTTTTCCGGACATTAGACTTTCACCATGCCAGTTCTTTGCTCTCTTTTCAAACTATATCAAGTTAAAAAGCCTCTACCCATCAGCCCAAACTCTCCATCATCAGATCCACACTCCCTATTCAACTCGATTTCCAAGAATTTCCTCCTTAATTAGCTGGCTTCTTTGTTGTCCCATGGAGTAAGCTTTTGCTCTCCAAACTCCATGTCATTTTTAAATTTGTTTTTTATTTTTTGAGATGGAGTCTTGCTCTGTTGCCCAGGCTGCAGAAGTGGCGTGATCTCGGTTCACTGCAAACTCTGCCTCCCAGGTTCAAGTGATTCTCCTGCCTCAGCCTTCTGAGTAGCTGGAACTACAGGTGCCTGCCACCATGCCCAAATAATTTTTATATTTTTAGAAGAGACGGAGTTTTGCTACGTTAGCCAGGCTGGTCTTGAATTCCTGACCTCAAGTGATCTGCCTGCTTCGGCCTCCCAGAGTGCTGGGATTACAGGTGTGAGCCACCATGCTCAGCTTCCATATCCTTTTCATGTGCCATTTTCCTTCCTTAGAATGCAAGGAAGACTTTTTCCTTACCAGCTATATAAATCCTTTACATTCTTCAAGATCCAACTCAAGTTCAAAGAGCATCATAAAGCCTTCTGTTTTGGGTTGAATTTTGTCCCCCCAAGAGGTGTTGAAGTCCTGACCCCCAATACCTACGAACATGACTATATTTGGAAATAGGTCTTTGTAGATGATCAAGTTAAGACAAGATCCTTAGGGCAGATAAGCTGAGCTGGCCCAATATTCCCGGTTCCAGACTAGTGCCATTTGTAACAGGCATGCTGGGTTTTAGTCAGTCGAGAGGTACCTGAATTTTAACCCTGAAATTTTCTTGGTTCTAATTCCTGAAAAGATCTTAAGGAAGATTAATAAGCTCCTGGCAGGCTTTCTAAGGCCTGACTTCTTAGAGCTGGAGACCTCATAAGTCTACCAAGAGCTTTTGCATCAGGAGACCTGGCCAAGGCGTGTGTCTATATCTGGGGATTGTCTCTTTTCTTAATGGTCGTGTCAGTAGAGTCAACCAAGAAAAACCAATAATATATCTATCTACATATCTTTAAATTTCTAAATTATTATTTTAATTAACTAATTTTGAGATAAGATCTCTCTCTGTCACTCAGGCTGTAGTGCAGTGGCACAATCATAGCTCACTGCAGCCTCCAACTCCTGGGCTCAAGAGGTCTTCCTGCTTCAGCCTCCTGAGTAGCTGGGGCTACAGGCATGCACCACCATGCCAGGCTAATTTAAAAAACAAACAAAACAAAACAAAACAAAACAAAAAACATTTTTAGGGATGGGGTCTTGCTATGTTGCCAAGTCTGGTCTTGAACTCCTGGGCTCAAGGCATCCCCCTGCCTCAGCCTCCTGAGTAACTGAGATTACAGATGTGACCCACTGCACCCATCTTCTATAATATATTTTAAGACTGCATTCTGAAAGTAGTCTTAGCTACTCACGTACCAGGGACTAGGTTTGTCATGAGAATATGCAGGTGATTAGTCAGGGCTTTGCAGCTACTGTTATTTTGCTAACATCTTCCCAGGCTGGTTCACACAACTGCCTCCTTCTGGTGACAGTGTCTGACCTAGCAGCAGGCCTAAAGAACCAGACCAATTGGACCAGTGTCGCTATTTAGTAAGGCCTGAGTAAAACATATGTTGATATCACTCCTAGACCAGCAGTCTCTGCAAAGCGGGAGATGCCTTGGCTCCTTTCATTTCAGCTCAGGCCCTCCTGTGTACCTCATGTGTGTCTCTCCAATTTTCCACAAGAAAAACTTTTCCTTTTCTTTTTTTCCAGTTATATCTCCTGATCTCTAGTTCTCCATCCTGAAGACCATGTAATGTGAGCTACAAGCTGTCTGCAGAGGTGAGCATTGAGCTGGCCAGCTCAAGACATTCAGAAAGGTGTGATTGTCCAGTCTTGAGGCTGTTTGTTGGGAGAAGCACTACATAGGCTATTGCCAGTGCCAAGGAGAACAATCCTAACGAGACTGACAGCCTGCCCAACTGACATAGCATTGAAAATGACACCTGACTGAATGAAGCTGACACTGAGGTAGGCACTGAGCTTCTTCAGAGAGAAGGGAGGGACCAGCCACAAAGGAGGCATGATCCAAACAGTTGGAGTCTTCAGAAATGTGTGAGTGACTCCTTCTTGCCCCAAATCTCAAAACTATTCTGATGAAATAAAATATACCAGATTCTTTCAATGAAATAGAACCAACAATTTTTTTTTTCTGAGAAATCATGAAAAAGAAGAGAGTGGAAGTGATAGGAAGGGTTTTTCAGGGTTTGGAGAGTGACTTATGCTTGAGTTATGATTTTCCAACACTTGTTCATATCCTGCCTTTGGCACTGGTCTTTCCCCAGGAAGAGATACAAATGGAAGTGGAGGGGAACAAGGCTATGAGACCTGAGAGGAGGTCTTCTCTGAGGCCGAAATTGGGAGAATAGTCTTGAGCTAACCCCACTTTCTAGGAGTTTCAGGTTTCCCATAGGTCATTTATTTGCCTGGTGGGTACCTTACTTTCTTTCTAGGTTAGGAAGTAGAAGGTTGATTGAGGTCTGGAATCTCCACTGTCTCCTGAGCACAGGGACTCTCAATCACTAAGGTTGGGTTCCCTGAGCGTTTATAATGCTGTGCAATGTTGTACATCTTTGCAACCCACCGAGCCCCATGATACCCTGGGCTATATTCTTATTGTTCTCATTTTGAGGATGAGGGAACCATGTCTTATAAAGTGGAGAAACTGGGATGAGTCACTTTGAGTGACAGGAATAGTAGAGAGACATCTGTTGTTTACATGGATCCTAGCATAAATGACATTATACAGCTAAGCATCATCTCCTAAATTCTTTCTGAGTTAAATCTGGGATAACATAAGGGGATACTGAAAAGATGAATTTCTAAGAACAAGTCTGATAACATAGGTTGGCTTTGGAGTTGAATTCTTATCTGTTTTCAAATGGGATACAAATGTGTCAAGCTGTTAATACAGACTGCTGGGATCTGAACACATGGCATGTGTCCCCCCAAAATTTATACATTGAAACCTAACCCCCAAAGTGATTGTATTAAGAAGTGGGGTCTTTAGGAAGTTTTTTAGCGGTATCATAAGGATGAACTCCTCATGAATGGGATTAGTACCCTTATAAAAGAGGCTTAGGAAGTTTCTTCAGTTCTTCTGACATGCAAGGACAGAGCTAGAAAGTGCCATCAATGAGGAGTGGGCCCTCACCAGACGCTGAATCTGTTGGAGCCTTGGTTTTGGACTTCTCAGGCCACAGAAATGTTAGCAATAAGTGTCTGTTGTTTACGAATTACTCAATCTAAGGTATTTTGTTATAGCAACCTGAATGGACTAAGACACTCACCTATCAAGTTTTCCCTGATGGTTAAATAAAATGAGTATATGACAATCAGGGTTGATGTATTTGCACAACCCTGCGAGTGAGAACCTCCTTAAATTTTACACTCTAGACAGCCCTGCTGCCCAGTCTTGTTGAAAATACCCAGCATGAGGTCTGGTGCATAGTTGATAATGAGTAATTAGATTCCTACCATCTTTCTTCAATCTCGATTGATTAAATTGATGAGGCTTACTCACACCTTCTCTGTTCAGTACCTTCCCAGACTCTTCAACAATCCCATTCTACTTCTTTAGATCTCAAAGTCTAATGCACAAACAGGGTCCTAGATAGCACGAGTTCACATAAGGATGGACAAAGTGAGACTTTTGGTCTTTTGGAAGAGCCCAAGGAATTGCAATGTTTAAGATGAGCTCTAAAATGCCATCCACCTTGTTTTTCTGGCAGGATGAGTAGCCAGGTGGCAGATTTTAGTTGTGGTCTAAGGGGCAAATGCAGTTTTAAGGAAAATTTTAAGAGTACAATTACGTGCTTAAGATCCTTAAATTGAGAGTACAATTAGAGGTTCTTCAGATGAATACAAAATACAATTTAGGTTCTTAAGAAGCCTTGGGTTAAGGGAGATAGTCATTTTAAGTGTTTCTTATGGGGTTCCATTTAAAATGAGCTCCCACCCTAACGTCTCTCAGGAGTACCAGACTGCTAGAGTTTAAATTTGAGCTTGCCACTCACTATGTGACCTTGAACATGTTGCATGACCTTTCTGTGCCTCAGTTTTCTCATCTATAAGATGGGGATAATGTGGTATCTGTTTCACAGAGAATGTAAATAATACACATAAAATACTAGCAGGGTATCCATAGTAAGCTCTCAGTAAATGTTATTAAGCGACAATATCATTATTTCACCCACCACAGAGAAGAAGTTCTATAAGTCAGTTCTAGAAAGTCTGTTGTACAACAATCTATTGCTTTATGCACACTTTTTATGGGTAACAAGGTGATTTTTGTTTCAGAAGAGAATGCAACACGCCAGAACTTTAAACAGCATACTCTCCACTACATTTAAAATATGACTCATTTCTCTAATTTAATTTACACCCTTTATTTAGAAACACAACTTCTGTGTAGAGCAGCACACACCTGTAATATATACTAACAGCATCCACTGCAGAAACTCAAGTTGAAAGATAGGAAGAAGCTGAAAGAAGCTAACATTGATAAAGTTCCAACCGTGTGCTAAGGACTCTACTTACATTATGTTGTTAAATCTTTTAAACAGCCATTTAAAAGTCTATTCTTGTGTCCATTTTATAGATGAAGACATCAAAACTAAAAATGCTCAAATTTTCCAAGGTCAAAGAGCTAGTAGGTGGTAGAGCTGTGATTTGAATCAACTTCTGTACATGCTCATTTTATTAGACCACAAAACTCTTGGGCAGAAAAAACTTTACTTTCTTTGCCTAATCCTTTCTTGTCTTCCCCTTGTGACTGCACTCACTAACCAATTCTAGTCTCCATGAACCTTCATCCAATGACCTTCCATGCTTCTCAAAGTAGAAGAATGAGCTTTGTCAGCTCAGGAACTCATTCTTTTGGGGTGTGGGAGAACAGCATGATGAACAATAGAAAGCAGGGACACAGGGCTGTGGTGCTGTTTAATTAAATTAGCTTGAGATAATGGTATATCCTGAAATGGGAACACATCCATTAATGCTGTTATTATTATCAAGGACATGAATGGCCCACTGAGGATTGATGAGAGAATAAACTGTCCATATGCTACGAACCATAAGGAAACAATTGATAGGGAAAACCTCAGCGAGAAACTTTGGATGGGACTGATAATGCATCCTCCACCATAAAACACATACACACACAGTAAAGGGGATGTATGCTTGGCATCTGGTAAATCAATGAACTGTGAAGGGACTGAGGCAATAAAGTGAGCAGGTTTCACATTAATATTATAATATGATATGTTTATAGGATGGGGACATTCAAAAGTGATTCCAGCAGCAATGTATAGGAACTGTTTTAATTGAGTTCATGTTCTGCAACAGAAGTGCAGACTTCATCAATCACGCAAAGAAAGGAGTCATGAGAAGGGAAGGTTTTGGACTTGTTTTCCCCTGTAAGTGGCCTTTGGATTTTATTGAATGTAACCTATATAATGCATTGTTTATCCATATACTATTTAGCCAGGGAGGTTGTTTAGGAAGACACAAGCCTTGGATACCCTATGCACAAAGGATGTTAAAATAAAATATGCATATCTTAATGCCTTCCTGAAGCCATAAGCTTGTTCTAGTTCACTAGGGATCCATCTCTGCCTGTATGATCTATGGTGTTATGGACAGAGGGGAGCGGAATGCAGCCAATTATAACCATGGAGCAAATCCTGGGAAGAAGAGATGTAATACAGGCTCAAGGAATGATTTGCTGCTGAGAGGGGTTCCATTAGCTCCGGAAAGAGTTAGAGGGAAAAGGTTCACAGCAGGAGGGTGTAGATATGTGCCTGAGAATGTCAGGAAGGGCTGCCAAGGGTGAAACAAAGGAGAACTTCCCACCTGGAAAAATGTTCCTCCTGACAGCAATCTGTTCCAAGTGAAATCAAATGGTTTGCAAAAATGTGTTGAGAATCACAAATGTTTTGTGTGCTTGGGATGTGAAATTATTCAATGATCAGGCCTTATGCATAGCCTTTGGATACCTTGTAGGTATTGATCTTCGGATCTTCATAAGGCCCACAGGGTTTGTTCTCAGGCCCACACATCAAAACTGAGATATTCTCTCTGAGCCTGTTCAAGTAAATGAAGCAGGACCCTCCCCGCAATAGCTATTACCCTCTGCTGTCAAGCTCTGACATATCTTGGAAAGTAACTCAGCACCAGACTTCTCTGTTAGTCTCCGGCAGTGGCCTTAACTAGGTTGAGGGCTGGGGAACTGCCCTGGGTTAGGGGTGGGGACAAGAAGATTGTCAGCTTCTTGCTGCAGGACATCATGTCCAGGCCACTGCGGCAGCCTCCTAACTATCTCTCTGGATTTACTGTGTTCCGTCTAATTCCCTTTAGCCGTGCAGCCAGAGATATCTCTCCAAAACATAATCTTGGTTACATTGGTCTAATATTTAAATTTATCCAATAGTTCTCCTTGTTTTTAGGTAATATCCCTGTTTGCTGTCTAGACCATGCCTACCACTAACTGGGTTGTGTGTTCAGGTCCCAGCCAGTTTTGGGGTACCTACTCTGTGCCAGGTCCCATACTGAGTTCTGGGAATATTATGATGGCCTAGATAGAATCAATCTTCTGCTCACAAAGCTTATTTGTAGTTAGTGGTAGAGATTGTTAAACCAGTAATTACAGTAAAGCGTGGTAAGTTCTAAGATCGAAGAAGTACAAGTTACCATGGGAGCAGATCGCAGAGCCTCTTCACCTGGAGTGCAAAAGTAGAGAAGGCTTCTCCGGCAACCCTGTTTAAGCTAGAAAAAAAAAAATTATTTTACAAAATTGCCTATCATCCTTGCAAAGGTCAATGCTTCCTTTTGCTCTCTTTTCATACACCCCCTTTCTGTTACTTTCTGCCTTCCAGCGGTGAGGAAAGCTTAGAGGTTCCTGAAAAGACCACGCACATCTTTAGTCCTTCTCAAATTTAGCTGGTATCCATCCTTTAAAGCTCTTTCATCGGGTAGTTTACAAAGGGCAGTGAGCTTGCAGTACAGCAAACCAGGATTCAATTCAATGGTGCCCCTGAGTTGTGCATCCTTGGGAAAGTTATTTAACTTTACGGAGCCTCCTTTTTTAACTTGTAAAATAGGGATAATAGTGGTACTTCCCATTGGGATTCGAAGGGACCCAATAAATGGCGGCCCTCTTTCATATTCAAGTTTTGAACAAATTGAAAAACACAACAAAATAATAAAACAGATGAGAGACTGAACATCCCTTTTATTAGTGATTAAGCTGGTACTAAAGAGTATGGCTACTGTATTTTATTGATACTAAAATGTACTTTCCCTTCACATTTAACATCTTTTCACTGAGGGTGCATTTCACAATCAATGGCATGTTACAGTTGCTGCTAGCCGAGTGGCAGTCATGACATAGTTGTTAGTGCCTGCACACACATGAACTTGGGCTATTCTTGGTGGCAAGACTAGGCCACTGCATCTCTTGATGTTTCCATCAACAAACTACTAAGGACCATTTAGAGAAGAATAAATAAAAAAGTCCTGGTTGTTATCTAAAACCTCTCTTTGCTGTCTTCTAAAAGACAGAATGCTAACAGAATGGATGTCTTCAGCTTGGAAGACAATTCCAGAATAATATGAAACCAAAGCTGTATCTTGATAGCAAGGAGAAAATTTCTTTTTTTTTTTTTTTTTGTAAATCACATAGCTACATCACTCTGAGTCAAAATGTGATTCAAAACAGATTCTAAATGTGAATTTTAAAGATATGTATTAGCCAACTTATTTTCCTTTTTATGTATACAAAAGAGTGACATGTCATAAACATGTAGGTTTGAAAGAAACAATCTTATTCAAAAAGCATTAAAAAATTCAAAGTGATAGAATGGAATGTATTGCTTAATGGTCAGTGTTTTTCTTTCTTTGTGGTACATGAAATCATGATGCCACTTTCACTGATGGTGCCTTCCATGGATGAAATATCATGTATCAGCAGGCAAGCAGTCTTCAAATGCAGAGCCATAGGACTGAGCAGACATCTCCATGAGGGGTGAGAGCTGGTTGCTTTGCAGCCTGTAGAGGCAGAACACAATTATGCTTCCTGTGGGAAGCTTGTTCCTAACAAAAGGAGAAAGGAAGGAGTTGGATTTCCCCATATGCAGTTCATGTGTAATCCAACTCACAAATTGGATTCAGTCACTCCTCCCTGAGAAGAGATGGAGAGAGTTCAGGAACGTTGCCCATGTGGAGTTCCCTCGACATGGAAGGACACATTAACAGAGTAGCTATCTCTCAGGTTTGGGGTGACAGCAAAATTAAGTGGGTAATGTAAAATGTCACTCAGTTGTCTTTTAGCATTCAGTGTTGCTGATGAGACGTTTGACATTTGACATAATCTGATTCTTGTTTGATCAATGGCCTATTTTATTTTGCTTCCCCACCCTTGTGGGAAGGCTTTATCATTGCTTCAGTCTTGGTATTCTGAAATTTAAAGAAGATCTGTCTAGGGGTAGGTCTTTCTTTTTCTTTTATTTTAAGTTGAGGGGTACATGTGCAGGTTGGTTACATAGGTAAACTTGTATCCTCCCAATCTCCACCCTCCAAAAGATCCCAGTGTGTGTTGTTCCCTTGTATGCATCCATGTGTTCTCATCATTTAGCTACCATTTATAAGTGAGAACATGTGATATTTGGTTTTCTGTTCCTGTGTTAGTTAAGGATAATGGCCTCCAGCTCCATCCATGCCCTGCAAAGTACATGATCTCTTTCTTTTCATGGCTGCGTAGTATTTCATGGTGTATATGTACCACATTTTCTTTATCCAGTCCATCATTGACAGGCATTTACGTTGATTCCATGTCTTTGCTGTTGTGAATAGTGCTGCAGTGAACATACTTGTGCATGTGTCTTTCATTTATACTAATTAGAATTTTGTTGGCACTTAACATTTTGAATCTAATGTCCACGTTCAATTCTGGGAAATGGTCTCCTGTTATTTATTTGATAGTTCCCTCTTCTCTGTTTCTCTGCTCTAAATTTCTGGAACTGCTCTTAGTCAATGCTGGATCTCCTGTATTGAATGGCTATTTTTTCTAACTCTTCTTATTATTTATTTATACATATTTCGAGACTGTCCAATCCTTTAATTTCTAATTTCTCAATCCTTTTTGTATAGCATCTTGTCTTTGTTTTGTAGATGCAATATTTTCCTGAATCTCTCTAGAGACTGCTGGGCAGGCCAGAGAAAGTCAAAATGTGAAGCAGAATGCGTTTGACGCTGATGCGGTGGACAACAAATTCTATTGAAGTGCTCTTGAATGCTTCCCCTAGTGATGTGATGGTTTCTAGTATCATTGCCTGCTGGGGCAACATATCTTGTGATGGCAACTTAAAAAGTTTACTGCTTTCTGATGCTTCTCCTCTTCAGAGAAATCTAGGTTAAGAAGTCCCACAGGCTGGGTGTGGTGACTCATGCCTGTAATCCCATCACTTTGGAATGCCAAGGTGTGAGGATCACTTGAGGCCAGGAGTTCGAGATTGGCCTGGAAACCATAGTGAGACCCCATTTCTATAAAAAATTTAAAAAGTAGCCAAGTGTAGTGATACATGCCTGTAGTCCTAGCTACTTAGGAAGCCGAGGTGAGAAGATCTATTTAGCCCAGGAGTTTGAGGCAGCAGTGAGCTATGATTATGCCACTAAACTCCAACCTGGGTGACAGAGCAATATCCTGTGTCAAAAAAAAAGAAAAGAAAAAGAAAAGAAAGAAAAGAAGTTCCATAGACTTCTTGGCACACTGCACTTCACAGTATAGACTTATTTACTGATTAGCTACACTGTGCTTGAGTCTCTACTTTCTCCCTTGCTTTGATCTAGCAACTGGATCATAGCATGCATTCAGTAAATGCTTGTTGAATGAATGATTTCACTTAAATACATTTCAATAATTACTCGTTAAGTACCTCCCAATATATGTCCAGCAGAATACAAAGCATTGTGTGTTGTTAAAAACAAAAACAACAGTATCAACAACAAAATAGTGCAAGTCACAACCAATGCCATTGTGGAATTTAGAGTTTAGTAGAGTAATTAAATTAACAAATAAAACTCCAAAGCGATACAAGACAGTATTTAGGTATTCAGGTAAGTGTTAGAATGCAGTTTCCAGGCTGGGCACGATGGCTCACGCCTGTAATCTCAGCACTTTGGGAGGCCGAGGAGGGCGTATTGCCTGAGGTCAGGAGTTTGAGACCAGTCTGGCCAACATGGTGAAATGCCATCTCTACTAAAAATACAAAAAAATTAGCCAAGCATGGTGGTGGGTGCCTATAATCCCAGGGCTCGGGAGGCTGAGGCAGGGGAATTGCTTGAGCCAGGAAGGTGGAGGTTGCAGTGAGCCGAGATTGCGCCACTGCACTCCAGCCTGGGTGACAGAGTGATGCAGTTGCCAGACTCTGTGTGCTATAATTGCTGAGAAAAAGGGGGATGTCACAGTACTGGGGGACAGGTGACAGAGAAGAAGACATCTTTGAAGGGACCATTCACATCAGGGGCCCCAGTGGCAAGGCTCCACAGGCATGGCAACGTGCAGATCCAACCTTCACCCCCTTGTCATTTACATTATTCATGCCGCGTGGCGTTATCTACATCACCTCTTTTCCTTCTAGCCTTCAGAGAAGAGGAGGCAAGTTCCAGGACATTAAGTATGCTTTGCCACTTCCTGCTCAGATCCAATTCTAAAATGAGTGGTTATCATCTGCCCAGCAGTCTTTTGACCTGTGGCAGCAGTAGCTTTGTGGGAATCTGGCCATTCTTTTTTTTTTCTCTCCTGCTCTGTTCATTTCCCAGGCTGCACACAAGCCCATTGATTGCTGTCCTTTGACTTGTATTCCTATGATGCCTTGTTATTTTTCCTTCCTTGTTTTCTTTTTCTGCATAATGGCTGGTGGCAGTCACTTGGACAGGGCTCAAACCATTGCTAGTTCTCCTTGTGCATAGATTTCTTATATTATTCCTACCAAAGCTATTAAATGTTGCTGTTGACATTTTCTTTTTGGCCACATGACAGTAACAATATTCAGATCTCTAGCCAAACACCTGCTCAGGAAATATGTTACTGAGGAACTTGAAGCCTTCATTCTTATCCCACACCCCTGGGCAATATTGTCTTCTTCCACAGCATGGCTTTATAGTTTACACCTCTTTGCCTGGCACTCACAGCCTTCCACGGTCTGATCCATGCCTGCTTTGCCATGGTGTTTCTTCCCTATAAGTCTTCTCACATTTGAACAGTGGTGTCTGCAATTGCAGACTAGGAAGAGGCTGGGTCAGCATCAGAACCCAGCTCTCTGATTTCTAGAATGAAAGTTCCTGCTTACCAAACAGCCTACCTTTAGTCTTCCTCTCCAGCCAATAGGGCTATTTCTTCCTGGAGACATCCTATAGCATTGACAATGCCTCTCAAGTGACATTTACTCAAGTAGTCCTCTGTATTCTTGCTTAACTTCGTTTAGGGTTGATATTCAGCTGGTATCGTCCTATGTGGTTGTATAGTTGTTAAAATATCAAAAGAATTCTTTGGTGATTAGTAAATAACTGTTACTCTAAATTCCTGATTAAACTGCCCAACCATCATCCAGGCTGTCCTGGCACCTTCTTTGGGACCTCTCTAGATCTCCTTGTGATCTAACTATTAAGGGTTAACACCTGGTGCCGTAAGGCATCTCCATTACCCAACTCTAGTCCTATGGCTGGTGTTTCTTCTTACCAGCTGATGCCTATGTCATATAGGTTTCTTAGAAATTTTGAACATCAGTCATGATGCTGTGTCTGTGTCATCTAAATGCTTGCAGGGCTCATCAGTCTGTTTGGTAAATGAGATGGCACTAATATGGATACCCAGCTTATGGGCCTGTACCTGCAATGTTACTGAATGCCAGGAATCCCTGCTCAGAGGTCTCTTGTGCCAGTAGAAATTGGAGCCACTTCCCATGCCACTGCCCTCACTTTCTGCCTAGCCATAGCTCCATAAGTCTCTGCCACAGCTGCCATGATTGGAGCATTTCCCACTTGCCATCTTCCTCCTTTCTCCAATCAGCTCGGTGCTAACTACCTGTGCTGTTGTATCAAGCCACAGTTGCGTCATTCTTCTTGGGATGCAGCCTATAAAGCTGATGCATTCTACTCTTTGACCACTAATGTTTCCTCTGGGAGCTGCATGCTTTGTTGTTCTACTCGGATTGGCACCATTCACTCACACTACAGCTCTACCCACTGCTGCTCCTCCTGAGCTACTAACTGATAGTCCTTCTTTTACCAGGTCTCCAGCTGTCACCTCACTTTCTGGAAGGTAAATAACTACCTTTTCTCTGTGTTGTGCTCTTTCAGAGGATCTCCAGAGCAGTGTTGCTTGGGCCTCTAAAATTAGAGATTTGTGAATGCTCACAGACAAGCTTTTGTTTCCTTGGAACAGACATGTGCTTGCAGGAGGCTGCATTCAGTCGCTGCCTGCTGTAGTCAACCAGTTCTCTTCCCCAGTCCCTGTGCTGTGCTGCCAAGCCTACCTCATCACGTCAGGCAGGTTCTTTCTTCTCTCAGAGTAGACTGCTTTCCAGAGGTGGATCTCACACACCTCCATTGTAGTTTGGCCTTCATCAGGTTCTTTCTCAAACTTATCCCAGTTTTTCAGAGAACCCTATTTGTCTCTGAATTCCCCATACTGAGAATTGAGGTATTTTTCTATAGGGAGGTCCCTATTCCCACAGGAATCAGTCAGTGGAAATGAACTCTGGGGAAAGGGAAGTCATTCAGCCAGCACTCTCTCTTAGTGCTTTCATACCTAATTGAACTTTCTTGAGGGATGAAAAGTGTCTTTTTTTTTTTCCTTTATATTCTCCCATATCCTGTAGCATAGGTCTAAGCACTTTGTACACATTTAATATACTTTGTGGAGTGAATGCATAAATTGATTCATTTCTCTGCTAGGCATTGTTGCTGGAGCTCACATTGGAGGTTTCTTATTTGGCTGTGTGTCATGAGGTTTCAGGGATCTTACAAGCTTTTTCTTTTTCTTTTTTTTGACACAGTTTCACTCTGTCCCCCAGGCTGGAGTGCAGTGGCACAATCGCTGCAACTTCTGCCTCTCCAACTCAAGCTATTCTCATGCCTCAGCCTCCCGAGTAGCTGGGATTACAGGTGCACACCACCACACTAATTTTTATATTATTCATAGAGACAGGGTTTCACCATGTTGGCCAGGCTGGTCTTGAACTCCTAACCTCAAGGAATCCATTCATCTCGGCCTTCCAAAGTGCTGAGATTACAGGCATAGGCCACCGCACCTGACCGAGCTTCTTGAAATTATAAATGAAGATTCTGTATATGTGAGATTTTTTGAAAGGGAGAGTCTATAGCTTCCCTCTTCCCTCATCCTTACAGATTTTCAAATGAGTCTATGCCCCTTTACCTTTAAGCATTTCTTAAAGGTGGATCTCGAGGATCTTGAAGTGGTCTTCTTGCTCAGAGGAGGCTTTGTGATACTTAGTGTCTCTGTATCTAAGTGAGTCTGGACTGGTAGGACATGAAAGTGGGTGACTAGGAAGGAATTTTCTAATGGACGTTTATCCTTTAAGAGTTCTCCAGGATTGCTCAATCACAGAATAAAGGACTGAGAATGTTTTGCCTACACGCTGATCTGATCTAGCACTCTTCTGTCTTGGCCTAAGCTTTTTGATGTAGAATCTTCCTGGTGACTGCTACCCTTTGTCCACTTGGCAATCCACTGGCTCCTGTCTGTTTCCTGGTCTATCTGTGTCCTTGTGATCAGTGTCTCCACGTGTTTTTCAAATGGGCTGTTTGTGCTTGCTGTTTGTATAGGTTTGTATAGATTTGTATAGATTTTCAGGTCATCTACTTTTGGCAACTGATGGAAGACTCCCTAAGTACGTGCCTGAGTCCTTGCCTTCAGAATTATGCCCAGAGGGGCACTGAGCAAATAAGGTGAGCCATGTTAATGACACATTGGGTTTAAGACACATTTGAGATTACTCTTTTGCTGTCTTGAAATCCTAAAATCAGGCTACCCTGAATCCATGATGTTTTTCCTAAACTGGAACATTGTAGAAGTTAAATATTCCAAGTGGAATTGGGGATGGAGTCTTCCATTGTGAAGCATTTTATCAAACTGATGTGATTATAGTGCTTTTTATATGAGAACTATCTTCTCCAACAAGTGAAATATCATGACCTGGCATTACCCTACCCTTTCAAAATAGCAGATGACAGTTTAGAGCAACTAAAAACAGTGTAAGTGCCCCAAACACTTCAGGAGCTGAAATAATCACAACTTTCCTCTTGCAACAATGCCTACTGGTTAGACATTCACAAGACTTTTCACTGTCTTTGTACTTCACTGTTTGTGGGAGGGGTAGATAAAAAGAAAAAAAGAAAGGAGAGAGGCAGGAATGTAGCCCAAGATCTCAGCAGGAGGGAGCCCTTAGCTGGAGCCTCCCTCTTTTTCTTCCAAGAGGATGATATCAGGATAGTAAATTGCTAACCCTGGGGAATCAGTTTGTCCCTTTAAAGCTATTAAAGGGACCAAGATGAGCTGGATTCCTAAATGAGCTTTGAGGATTACTCTGCCAGGTGGAAGGTGACTGCCCATGGGGGGAAAGAGAAATTGGCTCCCAGTATATCATTTTTGAGCTGTCCAACGGTAATCTCCACACTGATTTAAGGAGGAGGCATTTGAGATAGTAATGGACAATTGCCTCTTGCTTTTTTCTGATAACAGCAGGTGCTCTCAGCAGCAGCAGCTTATCCTAGGTATGGAGAATGTGAAAGGTGGGAGGCTTGGACAGGGCATGACGATAGAGGAGATATGTGGATGGGCACCTGGAGGGACGTGGGACAGATTCGGAAATGACAGGTATCATCTCAGTCCTCAAAGGGAGCCGCCCCTCAGACTGAGTTTTGGGAAGAAAGATCAGGACTGCTCTTGTTCGGCAGAGGGACTATAGCTTCAGGGGAAGATGTCATTCTTCAAAGGCAGGAGCTAATTTTCTCTCTGGATTAAGGAAAAGATTCATGAGGTCAATGGTGTGGGCTGTGCAACCCACTCAGTGGCTGTCCTGGAAGCATCAATCAAGTCTAGGCGTTCAATCTTGACCACTGGCAAATATCTATTTTAGGTTGACCCCATCCTCACTTGCTGGAGGGAGGAGATGTTATTCAATGTGTCAGGGAACTTATTAAACTATTAGATGGCAATATTTTAAAGGTAACTTTTAAAAAATTGTCCTTGGCATGTGAGCTCTGAGAGGACATTGGGATTGTTTCTTGACCAGTGAAAAGCCCTAACAGAGGCCTTTGGGTAGGTAGATGAGTTAAAGGCTTTGTGAGCTCTCACCTGGACAATTGTAATGTCCATAATGGTGGTCTCATCCTCTGAAGTCTCCCCACATCAGTCTGCCACCCTTTTACACACTGTTTTCAGTGTGTAATTTCTAAAACAGCATTAAAACAAAACAAAACAAAACAAAAAAACCCTTAGTTAAAAACCTCCAGAGACCCCTGGTTTCTATCGTTGATACAGTCTTGGTTCCCCAGCATGCCTATTATGCTATTGATCATCTGATTTCAACGTGCTTTTCCAGCCTCATCTCCCATCACTTTTTGTCCCGAATGTCTGCTCCAGCCCCTAGAAACCACATCTTTCCCTGTGGGTGTACTCTTCTCTTTTCTACCTGAGCTTGCTGCTGGTCCCTCTCACTGAAATCTGTCTCCTCCACCATGCTCTGGCAGGTGGATGCCCAAGAACCACTTCCAATGTCACCTCACTTAAAAGCCTCCTCTGGTAGCTGCCTCTCTGCACACTTCTCAATTAAGGCAGATTTTGAGGTTTTCTCTGCTGTTCTTGCAAATAATTTTTAGTAAATTTCTGCTAGAACACTTGCCCGTGCTATACAAATTATATTGTAATTTTTTGTTAGTATGCCTACCTTCTCCAGTGGAACTGGGAGACTATTCTCATTCACTTTTTTCAAGAGTTTCAGCATCTATTACAATTCCTAGGAGAGGTGCTCAGTACATACTGGAAGAGAAGATGAATGAAGGCTTGAATGAATGTAGAAAAGAATAGAGAACAGAAACAGAGATCTCCAATGTATAGATAGGCAAGGCCTATAGAAGGTTATGTGCTCCTCCACTCCCAGCCGCTCTCCCCCTTCCAACTTTCTGCAGGCAATTTGCACCTAAACTGTCCTTTATTTTTCTGTTCCATCATGTCTTGTTGCCCTCAATTGCTGTAGTCTGATGTTGACCCTGCATGACAAGCAGATCAACTCCTAATCTGCCAGAGCCCCAGTTTTCCTGGGACATTTGCAAGCTCCTGACAGAACCCGAGGAGAGGAAAACTGTCAGCCCTCACTTGTCAGTTCTCGGAGCAGCCAGACCTAGGCTTAATTTGCACCTTGAAATCCCCTGGGGCCATCATGGCTCTGATTGTTGGTTTAGGCCCCTTTAATAGTTTATCTTAGGGGATAAGTAGGATAGAAGGATGGAGGATGAGGACTATCACCACTTTATTGTTGCATCTCCAAAAAGCCGGGATGGAGCTGGGGTGTGGGGAGAGGGGTGTAGACAGAGAAATAGAAAATGAGGAATGAATAGACTGGTTTTAAGTTTCACACCAAATTAGAGTAATAATGGGGAAATTGAGTTGGGAAACATTAAAAAAAACCCACAAAGATGACTCAGTGTAAACAGCACTGTCTAAAAAGCAGCAGAAGATCCACACAGGGAGAAGCTGCACTTGAGTGATAATAAAGGAGGCAGCTAAAGCAAAGAGATCTCCCCGTCTGCCGGGTTTCTATCGCTTAATCAAAACTGACTCCAACCACTGCAGCTGCAAAAAAATGTTCCCAACCTTCCATTAATTTCCATACAATAACCCTCTAATGGGGGAGCTGTTCGGGGGAGGAGCGCAATCAATCTGGCCTAATGACACACGGGAGACCTGGGGAAAATGCAAACTTGGAGCAATTTCATGGCAGGTGCAACCTTGGAAAGCATTACCATTTTTCTAAGTTAATTTGTTCCCTTGATATGTTTGAAATCCATATTTGTACTTTAAAGGTCTAAAATGCAAGATGATTAAAAAATATAACCGGATTTTTGTAAACCTTTCAGCAATAGCGGGTGATATATTGGCTGCCTCCCTCCTTCCTCTCCTCTGTGAGCAGGGATCACTTTGCCTTCTTTTATCCTTTGCTGTCATCTGAGGTGGCTGTAGATTCTCTGTTTTGTTTACTATTTTTAGGTTTTCCCTTGGCTCCTGCCTTCTGGAACCCTTTTGCACTCTGGGCAGAACCAATCTGGGAAATGGCAGCCAGACCTCTGGGTGGGATTTAGACCCTAGAGGAGGAGGAGCAAAGAAATCCCATTCCAGATTGGTTGTGGAGAGACTGCAATGTCTTCTCCTTGTCTCCGGCTCTTCCTCCCTGCCCACCTTTTCTTCCCAGATAGGTGAAGAAAGGTCCAGGGAAACAAAAACAAAATCTGGCACTTGGCCCTCATTCAGTCCCTTGATTTCTCAGTTTCACTGGCCCTCCCCTGGCCTTGCAGCCTGAAGTTGGCCTCCGGAGGTCATCTAGGCAGAAGCCTAGATGTTCTTGGCAATTCCCTTTCCTCTTAGAACTTGTCCTAGGAAGCATAAGGAAAAGTACTCTCTGCCCCACTGAAATACACATACATTCTCTCTCTCTCTCTCCCCTTCAAACATCTACTTGGAATAAAATGATAATGTGCAGATTTCTGCTCCCTGGTTTGCCATCTTGCCAAAGGTCTTACAGACTAACACTGTTTATGGAACGTGCAGTTAACCTCCCTCCTTCTCCTCTACTTTAATCTAGGGAACTTTACGTTGAAAGAACCCTTCGTAGACTCTTGGGGATTATTCTTCCCATGCTTTAAGTGGCTTTTCCCATTCCGTGAGCAGGGCACGTTGAGAGCCCTGGGTGTATCTCTGATTGGTAGGGCATTCAAACAACCAGAACCTCATAAGTTCTTCCAGCCTTTGAAATAAGGTATATTTCATTCCATTTAGCCTTAAGGTTTATAAATTAATCCAAAAACTCTCTGAGAAATGCATTTGCCATCTTAATTGAGAATTTGATGATAACTTACTCAAGAATCCAGCTCTAAGGCTCATTGATGATGCTTAGAGTTCAAGGGTTTCATGCTGCTTAACTCTGTTAAGTGCTCTGGGATGAATTACCACTGGAGAGAAACACAGATCTTTGAGGGCCAGAAGTTAGCAGTCTTTTTTTTCTAAACTATCATTAATTAGCTCTTTGGGAGCTTTAATTCCTTGCTCAGAAAGAGGGAATTAACATTCGTCCCATACTTAGGAAAAATTCTCTTTACTGTCTTGCCCTGATGCTATCCCAGAACCTTGGTATAGTAGCTGTCAGAATGCCCCATGCAAACCTCTAATGCCGGAGGGCATAGTTAACCCAGAGTCCTGGCTGCTGGGCTCTGAGCTACATTACTGTGTTTATGCTGAGGCCACACCTCCCAGAGGTGGCTCCCAGCCAGTGACTGAGGTTGGCAGGGATACTAAGGCAAACCAAACCCTAGGAAATACCAGATTCTTTAGATTTCATCTTGATAATTGCCCCCATGATCCTGCTGTACTGTCCTGAGTCTTCATGGTGATCTAGGACAATTTTACCCAACCTTTCTTCCTGTCTTTTTTCTTTGGAACTCTCAGACTTGCGTGGTAGTCTAATGATTCTTGGAGTCTCCCAGCTCCCTTCTTATTTTCTCTTACAGGTATATTCTCTATAAAAGTATTTCACCATGTTTAATCTCAGCTTGGTGTCTGTTTATCAGAGAACTTGGACTAACACGCATAGTCACAGCCACCGGAGAGACTATGTCTCCTGGAAAATGAGAATCCAATTGGTTATATTCCACTAGGCTTCAGGAGTTCAGATAGCATTATTTATTTTGCATTTAAAGGTAAGGACTGCAGTACAAAATAATGTCCCAAAAACCTGTTGAACTTTTAACATTTTTCTCTTGGTTTTGGAACCTTCCATCTGTGTGCAGAATTCATTTTATTCTAGAAATGTGTTACCTTTCTCCTCCTCACCATGTGATCTGTGTACAGCACTCTAGGTAACAGGAGCTGACATTTATTGTTAAACCTGCCTCTTGAATCACTCTGAGGGAGACCATAAATGTCTCTGATGTGATTCCATATAGAGGCTTAAAATGGCAATGTTATCTATATGTGCAATTATGATTCATCTATTTCTCTCAAAAGATTACAAGTGCTGGAAAGAGGCTGCAACCTTTTTCTTTGGTGAAGTGGGGTGAATAGTGGATTTATGCAAGCACCGTAGGGTCATGAAAACATTATCTTGGATCAGCTTCTGGGACTAACTTTATTTATCAGGAACTCTTCCCTAGATCAAGAGTTGAAATAACCTGGACAGATTACAGTAGCTGTAGTAGGTCTTCCATCTGGGGCAGTTGGATATACATAAGCTTTAATGCCATCATTTAATCTTTTTGCAAACCACACCTAGCACAATTTTGATTCACATCTTGCTGGAGACACTCAGTAATTACTTCTAGCTCCTCAGTCTCTTTTAATATAATGTCATTTTATTACCATTTGCGTGAAACAGGAGACGCGTAGATATAGCTGTGGGTTCCAATTTTTGTGTTTTTCTTTTCTCCCTTTCCCTGAAAAAAAAAATAAAGCCAGGTTTTGTTGGAATGGGTAGTATTTTATTTTATAGCAGAAGCCAGTATTTGATCAGAATATTTAGTGAGAGAAGTTTTATCCATTTATGACATCTTCCATCTTCTGGACAAAATGCTTCTGACATAGCTTACTTTTTTATGAGATGGACAAATTTAAAAACAATTTTTCTTTTTTATTATAGAAGTCTTCCATGTTTGATTTCTGTGTTCTAAAGTATTAACCGAAAACAACATTTCATTGGCTCATTCCAAGTGAAAAACATGGAAAGTGCTGTCCCTAAGTTTACTTATCTAGAGGGCAGGTCTGATCCCATGCACTCATTTGTCCTCCTCTTTCACAAATATTTGTGTAAATTTTATTCAGCAAATGTTTATTGAGTTCCTGTCGTAAGCTAAGTGCTAGGGATACTTGATTAACAAAATGGACAAAATTTCTAGCCTCACTAAGCTTATCCCTAGTGGAAGACTCAGCAATGAGCAAACAAATATTTTATGGGGTGAAACCAACAATATTTCTGATGAACTAACTATGGGGATGTTAGACAAAAAGAAGAGCCAAGGATGAATGCAGGGAACTTAGCTTGAGCTAACTCTACAAAACAGGAGACCATGGAGGAGAAGGTTTGGTGGCAGGCAGACTAGGACTGAGTCAAGAACTCTGTTTTGGACATGTTAAGTGTGAGATGCCTATGAGATATCCTGGTGGAGATATCCTGCTGGATGTATAAGTTAAGTTTATGGTGTAGACTGAAATTGAGAATATGTGTTTGGGATAGTACTTACAGCTTTAGGGCTAGATGAGAATTTCAGGAGTATGTTGTTAGGGAAGAGAAGCATTACAGAAACTAGACTTAGGGGTTCTCTAAATTCAAGAATCAGGCAGAGGAAATAGATTTATGATAGGGGGCATGTACCATGTGCCGGGCATTAAGCTAAGCGCTGAAGATACAAAGAAGAGAAGGCATTAACTAAACTCATTGAGGACAGGGGATGTGTTTTATTCTCTTCAGATTCCCAGACCCTAGCATATCACTAGCCACATAAGACTTTATTTAACAACAACAAAAACATTGAAAGGAGGGACTACACAGAGTCTAGTAATAAACCAGAAATTATAATTAATCCAATTCTGTGCATATGAGATCCTATTAGAAAAAAATAAAGTTCATATTCCAGTGATAGAGGCAAAGAAGGCATTACAACATAGCATGAGTGTTTATCAAATATAATTTTGTACAAAAAGTTTTGAGAGTGTAAGGTAGGGACATCTATGTCTGCCCTGGGTTATCACCAGAGGAAGTGATGCTTCAGAGGAGGGAATTCTCACCAGGCACACAGAGCTGAGGGAGGGCATTTGTCAGATTATTGAAGTCCAACAATTTTGCTGCACAATTTGATATCACTGGTTCCTGGGTGGAGTGAACTTCTCCACTATCAGCTCTCTGTATTTGCCAACTTTGACTTTATAATTAGTCCATTTTCCACAACAAATATATTTGTCTCTTTAAGAAACTGCTTTAAACAAATAAACATTTATTTAATGCCTACCTTACATATTATATGCCTATCTGCCTTCAAGAAGCTTTCAAATAATGGAATGAGAAACAGATGTTAGTAGTCAACTACAAGGCAAACCAAGATAACGTCCTAAACAGAAGTGCGAAGAGGTGTTGTAGGCATACATTGGAATGAAGAAATGCTTTTGACCAAGGATCAAGGAAGGCTGCAGAGAGGAATTTACAATGAGCTTATTCATGGGACTATATAAGATAAGGGAGTGGAGTGTATTTCAGGTTGAGGAAACAGCATAAGCAGGCATAAATATAATACAATGTTTGGTGTGGGAGAAGCAATGAAATGTGATGTCAATGTTTGGGGGGATGTTCCAGGAGACTGGCTAAAATGTTGTTGGCAGAAAAATCAGGAAGGGCTTAGGATACCATGCTGAGGAATTTGGACTTTACTTTGTAGGCAACAAGGATGCTTTTCTGCAAAGGGGAGAGAACTTTTGGACAACTCCTCAAATATCAAATCAATGGGAGACAACCCTGAGTAAGGTTGAAACATTTCTCATGACTAAAAAGTAGAGTGAGAATATTATACCCTACTTCTACTGGGAAGGGTTTGTATAAACTATAATCACATCTCTTAAAGTCCCATTAAGCCTTGCTTCTAGTCCATAAGTTTGGGAATGTTAGGCTGACATTTTTATTCATGTAACCCCATAGTATTCTCAGATATTCCTATATCCAAGAGAGATAAGTAAACCCTTAGCCTGACCATAGAACTTCTGAATATATATGGTTAGTTGAAGACACATTTCTCTCTCCATTTACGCAAGCTCCACGAAACGATCATAAAGGAACAAAAGAACAAAGTCATTGGGAGAATATAACAACAATGAACACATGTAAGTTACATGTTTGTTCACCTGTTTCCTTAGAATCTGGCAGATAGCAGGTAAACAACTTTTGAATGATTACAAACTGAATTAAAAGAATCAGATAGACTCTTTTGCAAGATGAAGAGCTGTTAAAGGAGTGATAATAGAACATGGCAGATAGGAATTGGTTACAACTTATGAACTCGAAGAGGAGGTATTATTGATACTAGGAAAGATTAAACTTTTTCTTTCTGTCTTGTTGCCTCCCTAGGGCTGGAGTGTGTAATCCTGTTGCTGTCGTTAATCCTGTTGCAGTTCACTCTTATCCAATTCTGTATGCTTCTTAGATCCAGAAACAGGCATGTTATGTCCTTGTGCCTCTGCTCTGCCCAGTTAGATGTTGTCATCCCTGCCTAAGAAGAATGCATTAGATCCAGTAAAAGCTTCATGTTCAGTCTCAGTTGCAAACAGTGGAGCATTTCAAAGTAGGGGTCCTGAAGCCTGCTCCACGGGCTTTACTGATTGTCTGCAGGAAACGGCTCTCATCTTAACTTCTGTGCCCTTGAATCAAAAGACATTTTTGCTGGTCACCCAGGACAACGTTTTCTCTAATATTCCTCATAATTTCCCTACCAATTCTTAAAAGTATGATTCTCCTCTGAGAGTTAAAGTAGCAAAACCTGTATATGACGCACACGCTTCTTCATTGTTTAGAAGAAACCAGAAGACATTTTGTAAATGGGCAGCTGAGTGATATGGGGCTAGTAATGGAAGGGAGGCTTTGGAAGGACTGGCCTTGAATGTGATTAACTTAACAGTAAAACCCAATGAAATCAATCAGTTCCTTCCTGAAGAGACCACAGCATGGTGCTGAAGAGTGTGATCTCAGGAATACAGATCTGGATTTAAATCCCTGCCTCGGGTGACTTTGTAAACCACGTGTCCTCTATGGAAATCATTTTCTTCATCACTGAAATGGAGATAACTGGTATGTCATTGGGGTTGTGTGCTGATTAATGAGGTAATGTCTGCAGTGGTTAGTATAGTGTGTGGCACATTTAACAAGTGGCTCTTCATGAAGCTGAGAAAAGGACACCAAAGAACCAAAATTTGTCATTGTTCCTCTAACACACCCAGAGGACACAGAGTCTGAGTGTGAAGGAAATCAGCATTTAGGTCCCTGGGGAGTTGAACTCATGTGGAACAGGTGCAGTACATCAGGATTTCCTGTGGCCTCTAGAAGCCACCCTTCAAGGCCACCCACTTCCCACTATACTCATCAAAGCAACGCTGTGGTGAGGAATTTAGCTTCCAAGTTTTCTGCTGCCTGGGAGAGCTCTAAATATTGTATTTCAGTATTCTGTTCACTTAGCAAAGGGTATTCCCATTCCAAATACATGAATTGCAGTTTGATCTACATTTTAGATTCTTGTTTGTTTTGTTTACATGAGTCACTGTCTAATCTTGATCCTGACTAGGATGAACTCAATAAGTGATACCTGCTGTGTGGAGTCATAAGTTTTTCCACACTGTCTCCATTTCATGCCTATCCTTTCCCTTTCCAGGGGTGACCTCCTGTGTCCAAATGACACTGGTTTATCTCTGTAGATTCTCCCATCACCATTGACCTTGCTCCACTCCACTCAGACCTTCTCTGGTGCCTGAGACTCTGCTCCCTACCATGCCTACCATCAATTCCGGGGAAGCAGCTGTTTTCAGGGCTTCATTGGTTATGCAAGAAATAGTGGTTCAGAGACACACTGAGCCCAAATATGTCTGCTGCCTGATTTTACCAGAGTACACACATATTTGGCTGATGCTTCCATATCTTCTTGCCTCAAGGGGTTAATTTCTTCTAGAATTGAGGTAGTTTTCCTCATTCAGGGGAGGGGATATAGTTCCTCCCTCTGGCCCTTTAAAGGGTCTCTCTCTTAGAGTCAGAGCCTTCTTCTTAGCTCTAGAAAATTTTCCCCCAAATTTCCATTTTATTTTCTTATGTGAACAAATATGATTCTGTCAGAGGGTCTGATATTAACTGTAGGAAACAAGAAATCCCACAGCTTGTTGGGATCCCACAGGGTGTTGGCTATTATCCCCTATCTCCAACCAGTTCATTCTTTTAGACCTGTTACAACTAACTGTGACTACTAGAATTTTCTTTTTTTAACATGTTTATCTTAAAGTAAGTCAGCTTCTTCCATTATCATTCCCCACCTCTCACCTCACCCAGTCTTCTGTTACAAGAACCCAAAATCTTTATTCTTACTGAGTTACTGTCTGGCTAGTCATCGGAGTAGGTAAATATTTGATTTACTTCTGGATTCTTCCACTCTTCTCCTGCTTTTGAGGTATTACTTACATGCAATAAGATTTATTTATTTTAAGGACACATTTTGGTGAAGTTTTGTAACCATATACAATTGTATAAACCACCACTACAATCAAGACAAGGCAAGTTTTTCACTCTAAAATGTTTCCTTCCTTCACTGCTTTTTAGAGATGACTAAATCCTTGAAGCACCATTTACCTCAGACTTAAAGATTCTTTAGAGTGAAACACTTTAGGGGAAATTTTATTTAAAAGTTGTAATCTGGGTGATATGTTCAAAGTTTTCACTTTGGGGGACTTCCAGGTCTGATGTTCCAGTTGTATCTGAGCTTTTTCTCTCAGCTAAAGGCCACATTTGCCATCTACATCTGCTATTGATGTAGAATATGTTCACAGATGGCAGGAATCTTGGGCAAAGACTAATACACTGGCCTTATACCCTCTCAGACTTGCCAGCTGCCATTTTAACAATTCTTGGTTAGTCTCACAACTCATCCAGCAGTGGCCATCCTTTCCCCAGCTAATGAACTGAATGAAGTGTCACAATCAGATCTTAGCAGCTTTAGAAAACTGTGTTATCCAAAAGGCATTGCATTCTTTTCTGTTCTTTATAGAATCTCTTCCATTCCATTCAGCATTCCAGGTCTTCATCTAGTAAACAGAAGTGCTCTTTGTTTTTTCCATGCTTCTTTTATTGCTTATCTTTATCTGCCCACTATGATCATGTGTGACCTTAGTAATTATGGCTCACAGAATCTCCATTACTATCTATCCATCCATCCATCCATCCATCCACCCACCCACCCAACCACCCACCCATTAGTCAACAAGCATCCAATATGTAGGAATATGTGATTTACATATGCCAGGCATGAGATAGCATTGCACTTTACAATATTATCTAACTGGATCCTTACCAATACACTGATTTTGTATTTGAAAGAACCAGGTGGCTTACCTAAGGAAACTGATGACAATAAATGATAACTCAAAATCTGATTCTGTCTGATTGCCAAGAGTATTTTTTGTCCTGAGTTCTGAGTTGGTTGTGTTGTGTTGTTGGATTGTGTTGTTGTGTTCTGTTGTGTGTGTGTGTGTGTGTGTGTGTATGTGTGTGTGATACCTCAGTGCAGAGACTGAGTACAGATTTGGCTCTATGAGCCTGAAGTTCATTTGAAAGGTCTGGAACAAAGATAGAAATTCAAGAATTATTGACACATGGATGGTTTTGGAAGCCATGCACATAAACGGGATTGCCAGTTGAGAGTGGAGAGACAAGATCAGAAGAGGTGATCCAACTAGAATCACAGCCCAGACTCTGGTTATAACATTCTGCACTACCTTAGTCTCCACATGTTTGCTTGTCTCTGTCAGCTGTTCTTCATGTTATTACAGAACAGCATATTCAAGCATTGTCTCTTGGTATCCTTCTGTTGCTCTAAGAGACACATGTTAAAAGTGGAAACTCTGCTTCCACTCACTAAAGTAAAGGAAGAAGATGCTTCTTGAGTACCCATCCTCTATATACCCTGGCCATGTCTAGGTCTCAGGTCTGACTTACCAACCCCATAGCTACTCACTCAGTCACTGGGAGTCTGTTGTATGCATTGTCCCTCTCCCAATCACCCATCTCCATTGTGCAAGGATACTTTTCCTAACCTAAGAAAGCCTTCTTCTCCTCCCTGACTTAACCTAGACAAAATTGAAATTTATCATGGAGTTCAGCTATTATGAAAACTCCATAAAAGGTATGCCCGAATGAAACACATTCATATCTCCAGTTTACAACTGGAACATCAGACCTGGAAGTCTCCCAAAGATTTTTAGATTCTAGTTTTATTTATAATCTAGCGGGAAACTTGCCTATCTGTTCTTTCTTACAAAATCCATCCCCAAACCCATGCTTAGTCTTTCTCAACACTGTTTCCTAAGTTCACCGCAATTCTATTTCAGGAATTTTGGGATTATTCTATGACCCTCCAGTGGGAGGCCTAGATTTATTCTTTATTGATTTGGGGTTAATGAGAAGTTTCTAGTTAAAGACCATTTTCACTTTTGTGGATCACACTTCATACTCCTGAGGCCCACTAAGTAGGCTGTTCATCCCACCCACAAAAACCACATATATCACATATATCAGAGATGGCTGAATGTTTTTCTACCATAATGAGGACCAAGGCCAGGTAGATGCCCAGTCCTAGGAACTATGCTATATACATAATGTTCATCCCAGGAGAGAACTCAGTAAAATAGAGAAGAGGATGTAGGTTTGTATGTCTGTAGAAAGTCTTGGGTTAGGCCAGGCGCAGTATCTCACCCCTGTAATCTCAGCACTTTGGGAGGCTGAGGTGGGTGGATCACAAGGTCAGGAGTTCAAGACCAGCCTGGCCAAGATGGTGAAACCCTGTATCTACTAAAAATAAAAAAGTTAGCTGTGGCTGAGGCAGAGAATTGCTTGAACCCAGGAGGTGGAGGTTGCAGTGAACTGAGATCGGGCCACTGCACTCCAGCCTGGGTGACAGTGAGGCTCCATCCAAAAAAAAAAAGAAAGTCTTGGGTTAGCTATTTAGGAGAACTTTTTTTGGCCCTGGGGATGAGTGAAACTTTTTAACACTAGAGGACTGCAGCAGTCCTTGTTGTTATTCTTATTTTTAAAAGAAAACAAATCACTTCCCAAAGATAGTTTAAATGCCATCCTGCCTGGAGGAAGGGCAATGGGCTAAATAACTTCTCAAGGTCTTCCTTAACCCAAGGACTTTTATAGCCAGTCATTCAGAAAATGTGCTCCCTGAGTAAAAATCAGCCTAACTGCACTTTTCCAAGTGAAAATTCAAATACCCGTTTTCTGATAGGTGTCCAAGTTTCAATGATATATTGCTATCCTGCATTATGAACCACAACACCTTTTCTCAGATGTCAAAATCTTCTCTTACCAATACAAGCAAATATCTATTTCCCTCAGACATCTGGCTGATTCCCAGGCAAATCTGAGTCAAGAGCTCAGTACTCATTATCTGCCTGGTTTGTGCTGTCTCATGAGCACCTGGGGGACATAACTGAGACTTTGTTCATCCTGGCTCAGGAGGGAGCAATAGGTATTGGTGATTTAAGGGCTCTATATTTGGGATTGAGAGACTTGAATTTTTGGGTTGGCTCAGCCCCCAACTAACTGTGGCACAAATTTCTGTGCCTCTTTGGATCTCAAGGCATAGAGGTTAGGAGTGCAGATGCTGGACCAACATGGGTCTACAACTTATTAATGGAATGACCTTGCACAAGCTACTTAAACTCTTTAAACTCTGTTTACAGTTTAGCCTTCTGTAAAATTCTGATAATGACACCTACTTTATAGAAGAAGCGTGGTAAAGATTGAATGGGATAATTTATGTATCTTGTGTATTTGATCACTTGGTACAATCGTAGATACTCACTACCTGTTAGAGGTTATCATTTGCTTAGATTTTATTTGTAGAATCAGGAGATTGGCTAAAGATGAAAGATTCCTTTCCACTATGAGAGTCCGTGAGTCAAACCCTACTTTTTCTGTAGTGATATCTACTTCCTCTCCTTCCTTGATCTCCATTTGCATGGGATCCCCACAATTTCCTACAACCACAAAGCTAATTGGTATGTTGCCTGCTATGCTGAATTTCCTCTTTCCCACAGCACGGGGCTCCTCCCTTGCTGCTCACTCCTCCACATGGTGGTCCCGTGTTTGATGAAGGATCCTGTCAGGTCGACAAGTGTACATCCTCCTCCTCCCTGGCCATTAATTCTGTCAAGCACTGAGCAATGTTGTTGCCAAGCCTTCCTCTCCTGTGAGCAATCTGCGAGACTGCCTGACATTTATAAGTTCCGGAGCTGTTTTTCCCCCGAAACAAAGTCATCTCCCAACTTTTACATTATAGATCATCCTGGAGCTTTATTTTCACCATCACTGAGCTGGAAAGGGGACGAAGATATCCCATATTTTTCTCCTCCTCAAAAGCAAGCATCTTGAATAAAAACCCTTTTGATTCTCATCTTTTTCATTTGCTCTCCTAATGCTCAAATGAAAATGAGACTTTGCCTTTTGATTTTTCACTCCTTTGTCAATTTTCCAGTGGCTGCTAACCCAACAGCAGCATGGACAGGCTTCAGCAGCTCCTCATGGGTGAGAATGTAAGGGTGGCAGCTCCATCACCAGGCACCTGGGGCTGCCTGGGTGTTCTCTCAGTGCCAGTTTTGCTAATGCCCCAGAACTAGTTTGACTGAATAGCTTTTAGAATAGTAAAATCTGTGTGGCAGCCTGGGAACAAAACTCTTCTTAATAGCATGTGTGTGTGTGTGTGGGGGGGGTTGCGGACACACATGTGGGAGGCAAGAACTTCAGAAGCTCGGTTTAAATTTCTAACTCATCTCAGGCTCCCCTGGGCTTTCAGGATAATTTAGCCCTCCAATCACAGTAAGAATGTAAATGTCCTAATTTATGGAATGGTGCTGATAACTTATTGTGTTGACCTTATCAAGGGCATTTGCCATTTGAATGAAGACCACATGAAAAGTGTATTTAACCTCCAATGTTCTGCTCTCATAATGGAATTTCAGGCAGCCTCTTAGCTGATTGAGGGACATGTATTTGCTCTGGAGCGTCTCCCTGGTATTTCTTAAACTTCAAATCACATATGTAAGGTAGCCATGTAACTCTAATTATATTTCAGGTTGATTTTACATACATACATATGTCTTCGGTGGGGTTCCTTTCCTTGCCTGCTGCTGCTCGATGTGTCTGGACTGACACCACAGTTACCCAGACCGACAAGAGCTTGTTGTTCTATTACTGAATTGTTATTAAGTTTTGTTTTTCCATCTCTTTGAATTTTCAATATATTGGTTTTTATTCTACTCTTCTCTTCACTAAAGGGAAGGAGACATTTATTTGGCAGGTGCAGTTCATAGTTTTAAAATTAAATTGACTTGATCCTTTTGTCTTCCTCCTTCTGAACCCTCTATTTACATATTTTCACTGTCTCTATATCTTACTTTACTTTATCTCTTTCACTTTCCCTCTGCTTTCTTCCCTTTCTCTCCTCTTTTTCTCTCTGTCACACACACATGCATGCTCACACACACAGATACTTCCTTAGTTGTAGCTCTCTGGTTTTCACACACATAATTCCTTTTTCCCTGCTTTACAAGCTCTGATTCTCGGTGATGTCACTAGGTGAGCTATTTGATGACCATTACTCAGTGGAGGCTAGAAAGGGCATTCCTGGATCCTGATATTCTTCCGGTTTCCTTTCCTTTGCTTAGACATACAAGCTCCCTTGTGCTTAGCAGTTTCGGTTAAGGGTTTATTGACTCCTACCTTGACACATACTCTGATAGAGAGTAATACTTGTATGCTTGATGTAGAAAACACTGGCTAACCTTATTAAATTCCCTAGCTTGGCAATTCTAAAAGGTAGAGGTGTTACAGAGTTTGTGGGGCCTGAAGGTAATACAAGACAAATAATATAAAATTACAAATAAAAATAATATTGAGAGCCTTAAAAGGGAGCCGTGCACGTGAAAGGCCCTGAAGCTTTAGGTTCACTAATTTCATGATAAATGTAATTCTTTTAGAGTGGGGTCCTCATTGCAAGACCCTGAAATGTTTTGCCTTTCCTATTGTTTGTTTTGTCATAGTTTTTAAAGGTGTCCTCAATCATTCCTGTCACGTATTCATTTACACTTAAAACTAAGATACAACTGCCATTTGGCTTCTGAGCCTGTTGTTCAAGCCACCCTCTAGTTGCCAACCCTACCTTCCTATCAAATTTGCTCCTGATGTGTGATTTTGGTTCTAGCCTCTGGCCCCTCAGTTCTTGACCTTCCCGTCTATTTATCCTGAAGTCCTGTCAGTTCCAATTCTTCCCTTTCTAGACTGATTAAACCTCCCTACATTTCCTGTAGATTCAGGGAGAGATTACTCATTGTATTCTCAGCCTCAAGGAACCCAAATTCCATCCAAATTCCATTGCCTGGGGGCAGTGTTTAGAAAATGACAAAAATATCTTTTAGAATAGTAAAGTCTGTGAGGCAGGTTGGACCCCA
The DNA here is from genome assembly GCF_000951045.1 of Mandrillus leucophaeus. Classification (NCBI taxonomy): domain Eukaryota; kingdom Metazoa; phylum Chordata; class Mammalia; order Primates; family Cercopithecidae; genus Mandrillus; species Mandrillus leucophaeus. The sequence continues at coordinate 3,711,412 of NW_012101576.1, forward strand.
TTGTCGGGTTAGAAATTCAAGAAGAGGCTTTGGACAGTTACACAGATTTATTTGCACCCATAGTGAGTCCAGGTCAATCCCTCAACCGGGCTCGTCTGTCTCTTCAGTCATGTATCAGCTCCTTCCATCCTAATAGAGAACAATATTATTTGTATCTTTTACCAAACTTTGCAATCTTACATCACACAAGGGAAAAGCATCTCCTGTTATACTATTGCAATATCAGCATTATACCCAGGCAGGTCTGGAAGCACAGATGCAGGGAACTCAGCCCACCCTAAGGATACACGATGGTTTCTATGAGGAGGTTACGAAAGACCATGAATGTCAAGTCAACCAATTTAAACTTCATCTTCAGGAAAATGGAATTCACTGAAGGATGTGAAGCTCCAATGAAGGGTAGAGCCTTCACCAGGTTTTCCTTCCAAACATCTCCTGCTAACAGTCTACAGAATATGGCTTGGAGGAAACCCTACTGCAGCCAGGGAAGATAGTTGGTCAACCACTATAATCCAATTGTGAGACCAGGACAGGGCTGGCAGGGACAGAGAAGGGGCAAAGGAGACAGAGAAGAGGTGAAAGCTTCAAAAAATACTTAGAAGATAAAGAAAGTAGAATTGAATAATTTGGAGCTTGAATTCGAATCCCAGCAATTGGCAGGACTGTATTTGGTCCTTACCAAATCTTTTCCGACTGTCTCATGTCTACTTCATTCCTTTCCTAGCTAGGATAGATGTAGAAGATGATGTCTTTCATCTTTTGTAAGGTGAGCTGTGTTCATTTGATAAGTTGTATTACCCAATATAGCCCATGGCAGTGAGCCCTTCACTCACTCGGGGTGAGTAAAGGAATCTCCCTTTAGCGGGATCTCAAACCTTAATTAGCTACAGGCCTGGGTCCAGCTGCCATCGCTAGTGGGGGCTCTGCAGCTGTCTTCCGTGCCCTGTTGTTGTGTCTGGGCTTGCTTTCTCTCTCAGACTACTGATTGTAGAGGGTGGCCTTGCCTTCCCCTGGTGTTTATGATGGGTGAGACAGGGCTTTTGTGGCTATGACGCACTGTAATTCACAGAGCTCAGGGCTTCCACTAGGTGAAGCTCAGACATATAAAGCATGGCCTGCAATCCAAGGCCTCCCGGATTCTAATCAGACAGGGCTGATTCCTCTCTTTCCAGTGGCTTTTATGACCCATCCTTGCCTGAGATGACGAAGTTCCTCGTTGTCCACCAAAAAGTAAAAATCCGTAAGAGGCAATTCAATTTCACAGGTCATAAAGTTATATGTCCACTTCTTGCACTTCTTCTTCTTGTTTATTATGGTGGAAAACTTCTGAGTTCACCATCTATATTTTGTCAGTGGATAAAAATCGTTTTATTCTACATGTTTCTCCTGCATCCTGCCACCCTCTGTCCTCACCCTGGCCTTGCTTATATTTCATTCTATTGCTTACCTAAGAGATCCTTAAATCAAAACTCACCACTTCTTGGCAGATAATACCAATCTGCCTGTTGCTGAGACTGGAAATGCATTCCCTCTAGGTGACAGAATTTTTGGTGGCGAGAAAGCCAGAGGAGGTGAGCAAAAGAAGGGGCAGAGACTCCTTTTTTGAGCAGCAGACTCCCTTTTCAGAGTAACTGTATAGTTTTTCTTTTCTCCTTGGCCCCCAAGAGTTTACATACACAGATACAGTGTTCTCGCCCCGAGTATGGTAGAAATCTAGTTCCTCTGTTCATTTGTTCCCTTATTTCCATTAAACCTGGTATGGAAGTATGTTTCACAGTGTTAGCCTCACACACAGCCTGTTGCAGAAGCAGCCTGTTGTATCATGGAACTTCTTGTCCCCAGAGCCATGGCTGATTGAACCAGGAATCAAACCTGATTTGAACCTGATTAAAAGGTAGCCAGTGAACTCATTACCTAACCTAGGACTCATATGGCCCAGCACAGAGATAACCTGGGCCAATCAGATTCCCCCTCTTGAGAATTTGTTTGTTTCTCCCCATCATTTTGTTATGAAACATTTAGAAAAGTTGAAAGAATTACACATTAAATACTTCTAAAGCCAGCACTGGATTCTATGATTAACATTTCACTATTTGTTTTATTACATATCTATCTCTCTAGCCATTCTTCTAGTGATCCATCAATATATCTTATTTTTTAATGCATGTGAAAGTAAGTTGCACACATCACTATAGTGAGAGACACAGGATGTAGCATCTATTTTTAACTTATAGAGAGTGCTGGAGCTGGAAGGTCATGTAGACTAGGAGAGAGAGAGATGACTGGGTTGAGTCGTATACAGCTGAGAAGTGATAGATTCAGTTTGTAGAGAGACATGAGGCAGATGTGCTGAGGAGAGCAGAGGCACGTGGCTGCTGTGGGACACAGAGATGCGGAAAGGGTTTCAGTTCAGATGCTTTTCCAATACTCAGTTAAAATTCCCATGGGACCCAGCTGTATGTGCTTTTTAATTTTTGGTTTTTAGATACAATGAGATTTCTAAGGACCTTTAAATTTCCTCACTGTACTTGAGTTAGTTTGTGTAGATGGCAACTTAAAGATTCTCACTTTCAGCACCATGCTTATTTCAGCATGTAGTCATTGGGCTCCTACCATAGCTAAGAAAGCATGTTAGGCACTCTGAGGACACAGTTTCCTCTGCTTGTAATGCCCTGGCCCGATGACCTGCCAGACAAACTCCTGCTCTTCTTTTGATGACACCCTCTCTATGAAGCCTTCCCTGGCTGGTCAAGGCACAAAGAATCAAGCTCTTATTTGTGCTCCTAAGACCGTTATACATACTTGCACTGCACTAATTTCAACATTGTGCCTTATTTATTTCTTTTTGAGACAAGGTCTCACTCTGTCATCCAGGCTGGAGCTCAGTGGCATAATTATAGCTCACTGCAGCCTTTAATTTCTGGGCTCCAGTGATCTTCCCACCTCACCCTCCCAAGTAGCTGGTACTACAGGCACAAGCAAGAGTGCCCAAGCATTGTGCCATATTTAATATTTTATGTGTTTTACGTTCTCTGCAGGCTTTGAGTGACAAAGCAGATAATGCATTATTCATTTTTGTATCACTGTGAACTAAGTCTATGTGACACATAGTAGGCCTGCAATAAACATAGCGAGATTGGTATATATTTGATTTTGTTGATATAAATGGACGGGAAAGCTCTCTGGGCCTGTTCTGCAGGAGGCTGCTGCTATCCTCTAGCAGAACAGGCACTGCTCAGATCATCTTGTAAGAGAGAAGCTTTCACGATGAACGCCATGAGCCAACAGTCTCCAGCTGCAGCATGTTGGCCAAAGAGTTCTTTGGTGGCTTAAAAAGGGGAAATTGTCCCTGCATGTTACACTCCTCCATTGGCTCCAGCCAATAACTGAGCATAAGGGTATATATGTACGTAGGGGAATAAGACTTTGTCATTTCTGCCCAACATGCATATGGCCAAAACTTTTTCAGAGCAGCATGGCAGTCTTCTGAGGCTCTTCTCACCATATCCTCCTTCCTTCCCTCTATCTTCCAGGGATGATGGATTTGCATTGCAATCTGAAGGTCACCCCTGCTGACTCCTGCTCCTTTGCTCCTATATTTTTCATAGGTATTATCCCCAGTGATTTGCTTGCCTTTCTCACACTGTCTTGATATCTGTATCTTTGAGAATCCAAACCAACACAGTTGTTACTAGAGCTGGACCAAGAAGGCAAGTGGCAAGATGGGGTTTGGGAACTGACTCTGACCACCATCTGGTTCTGGTATGTGGTTCATAGACAGTTCTCAGCATAAGGTGGCAGCCCAATTGGTAAAACTTTCACCAGCTGTGGACCTGGAAAATGTCCCAGTGGAAGGAATGCCCTTCCTAATGTGAAGACTCAGGCATTGGAAAGGTACATGGGACAATGCACATGGGACAGTGGGATTTCCTCATTGTTACTAAGTTGCCTTGACCCTCTACAGTGTGACAAAGAGAAACAGGGTAGTTAACAAACAGCTAAAAATTAAGCATGTTGGCCGGAGAGCTTTTTAGGTAGCTTAAAAACAGGTCATTATCACCTGCAGTGGATGATTAGATACAACTGAGAAGCAAACACAGGATCCAAAAGTGAGGGTCACTTATGCGGAATTAAGAGGATGGTTGATTATACCTGAGATCTGAAGGGCAAGATAGATGGAGAGCCAAGAAAGATGTTTCTGAATATATATGATTAAAACAGGGCAAGAGTGGAAAAGCAGAAGCCTGATGCTAGTTGCACTAATAAAATATCATGACCCGTTGCTCAATTTCTAGGCCTAACCCACCTTTCACATCAGAACCCATTAAAATAAGAGTTAGAGTAAGAATCATACAAGGTCACAGCAAGCATATACTGCAAAGATTCCTCCAGGAATCTTTTCCAAAGGGACATTTGACCACTTACTTGGATGACTATACACTGGGGGAGAAAAGGGAATACTCATTTTGATGACTATTGGGCACAGAGTCTGCGTTGACATGGATACCCAATGATCCAGAGTATTATCCTGGCCCCCATGTTAGAATGGAGCATACAGGAACCAGGAAATAAATGGACACTGATTAATCAAGCCTGATTAAATCAGGCTTGCAGTGGGTCCATTTCCTGAGTCTCTAAGAGTATAACTGGGATTAAAATATGTGGCAGTGGAGTAACCTGCACCCTGGATTCGTGGCTTGTGTGGTGAGAACTGTTGTGCAGAATGTGAAGTGGAACTTTCTGAAACTGCCACTCCGTCTACCCATGGGCAAGAACACTATCACATTCTAGAGGGCAATGGCAGAGATTAGCATCACTCCTAAAGAGCTCAAGGATGTAGGACTGGTGGTACCTATCCTAGCTCCATTTAATTTGTCCATGAACCCTGGAGAAATCAGATAAATCCTTGAAATGACTGTAGACTACCACTCAACCAAGTAACATTCCTGAATGCATCTGCCATGCTGGGTATTGTATTGTAGCCACTAATTGGGCAAACACATATTTTTATGAATCAGAAGAGAGGGCCAAAAATTGTTTGCATTCACATAGAATGAACAAAAACATTTCTTTACAGTTTTACCTCAGTGCTGTGTTAACTCTGCCGTGTTTTTGATAATAAAATTCAAAGAGATATGGACCATCTGGACATACCGCAGGATATCATATTGATCCAGTACATCTGTGATATCATGCTAATTGGACAAGGTAAGCTAAAGTGACTACTCTGCTGGGGGCCTTAATACAGTGATTGCTTCAGAGGATAGATGATGAACTCTACAGAGATAAAGTAATCATCTGCCACTTCATAAAAGTTTTCAGGAGTTCCTTGCCAGGAATCCCCTCCAAGGCAAAAAATAAAAAAAGAATATAAATTCTGTATCTTACAACCTTGCATCCAACTACAAATAAGAAAGCACAAATAAACAGGTTTTTTTTTTGTTTGTTTTTGTTTTTTTTTTTTGGAGAAAGGGTCTCACTCTGTCACCCAGGCTGGAGTGCAGTGGCGTGATCACAGCTCTCTGCAGCCTCAACTTCCCAGGCTCAAGTGATCCTATCACTTCAGCCTCCTGAGTAACTGTAACTACAAGCATGTGCCACCAAGCCCAGCTAATTTTTGTGTTTTTTGTAGAGATGGGGTTTGGCCACGTTGCCCAGGCTGGTCTCGAACTTCTGGGCTCAAGCAATCCACCTGCCTCGGCCTCTCAAAGTGCTAGGATTACAGGAGTGAGCAACTGCGCCTGGCCCTGTAGGTCTTTTTAGTTTCTGGAAGTAACATATTCCATATCTATACATTCCTCTCCATGCCACATCCGAGGTCATAGGACAAGGTGCCAACTCTAAGTGGGGGCTGGAGCAGGAAGGGGCTCTGCAGTAGGTCCAAGTTGTCATGTGAACAGTGCCTCCTTTTGAACTCTGTCATCTAGTAGATCTTTTGGTGTTAGAGGTGTCAATGGTAGGAGAAGATGCAGTGTGGAGTTCGTGGCAAGCCCCAGGGGAACTTGGTCATTCTGGAGCTAGGCCATGACATCTACAGCAGAGCATCATGCACCTTTTGAAAAATAGTTCCCTAGTAGGCTATTGGGCCCTGGTAGCTGTGGAACACGGGACCATGGGATACTAAATGACCACACATTCAGAACTGCCCCTCATTAGCTGAGTTCAACCAGACCCCCCAAGTCATAAAGTTGGGCAGACCTTATAACAATCATTATAAGTTGGGTAGGCCTAGCAGCAATTATTATAAGAAGCAAGTGGTATAGCCAAGATTGAGCCCAAGAAGAACTAAAGGAGAAATAAACTGCATGAGCAGGTAGCCAACCCACTACGGTTGCACCAACATGCCTTTTTCAGCTCTAATCCACTTATTTCTCATTTATCTGGGGTGACTGTGCTACCTGTGGCTTGTTCTTATGGTGGTGGACAAAGAGCAGATGTCAAGTCCTAATGTCCTGGCACATATTAAGCATTGATGAAGAGGGAGAGGGTAGTGATTCTCTGTCGAGCAATAATACAAGCTGTTCCAGTCTGATCTCTTGTTCATAAATATTCAGGTCCCTCGCACATATAAAATATACTTATACCTTACCAAGATCCCACAATGTCTCAGCAAATTATGAAACAGTCTCAAAGTCCTTATAATTTTTATCAGATCTTATATCAGATCTTACAATTTATATCAGACTGGGATTGCTCCTCTTAATCTAAAAATCTAGGTGCAAAAAAACTGACAAGTTAATTGCCCATGACACACCCAACATTAAACGGTTGAACAAGGACAGCACAACTACAATACACATCTCTGTTTAAAAAGGGGAGGAACCAATGATCCTTAATATTCTGAGTTGTTGCTAATTTCCCTTACCTTGAGGGTAAGAAATGTTCTTTAATTAGGCCCTAATTAATTAGGCCCCTGGGAGAGTGGCAGGTCCCATAAGATTGTAATACCATATTCTAGTCCACCTTTGTCCCTAGCTCTTGGTTTCTCCATTTCGAAGGTCCTTCTCTATCCATCCAGCTCTTTGGCCATTTCTGAGGATAGTATGGGAGAATATACCCTTTTTGGAAGCTGAATAGCTATTTAAGTCGGTTTCCTGCTTGTAGAAATTTGGAGGTCCAGAGATCTTATTATATCTTTCACAGTCTTAGACTCTCTTAAGTCCAGGCTCGTAACACTTTTGCTAATACAACTCTCTCAAAAACATTATAGTCTTTCTCTATATTTGATTTTAATCAAATGTATGTACCAAAAATCATAACAACAATACTTCTTGAGAAACACCTTTCTTCACATCCTTCACCCCTACTTAGCTTTTAGCTCTGTGATCATCAGGCTTCTGTAGAACTGCATTATTAGACCTTCTAGGGACACTTCCGTTCAGATAAAAGTTCTTTTTTATTTTATTTTATTTTTTTTTTTTGTTCCTGACGGAGTCTTGCTCTATTGCCAGGCTGAAGTGTAGTGGCGCGATCTCGGCTCAATGCAACTTCCACCTCCCAGGTTCAAGCAATTCTGTGCCTCAGCCTCCCGAGTAGCTGGGATTGCAGGCGTGTGCCACCATGCCTGGTTAATTTTTGTATTTTTAGTACAGACGGCATTTCTCCATGTTGGCCAGGCTGGTCTTGAAGTCCTGACCTCATGATCCACCCACCTTGGCCTCCCAAAGTGTGAATTACAGGCATGAGCCACCGCGCCTGGCCCAGATAAAAGTTCTAATAGAGAACATCTTCATCCTTTGAGAGGTGTTTTTTTTGTTTGTTTGTTTTTTATTATTTATATATTTATTTATTTATTTTTATTTATTTTTTGAGACAGAGTCTCACTCTGTCACCCAGGCTGAAGGGCAGTGGTGTGATCTCGGCTCACTGCAACCTCTGTCTCCCAAGTTCAAGCGATTATCCTGCCTCAGCCTCCTGAGTAGCTGGGAATACAGGTGTGTGCAACCACGCCCAGCTAATTTTTGTACTTTTAGTAGTGGCAGGGTTTCACTGTGTTGGACAGGCTGATCTCAAACTCTTGACCTCAAGTGATCTGCCCGCCTCGACTTCCCAAAGTGCTGGGATTACAGGTGTGAACCACCGCGCCTGCTCTGTCACCCAAGCTGGAGTGCAGTGGCATGTTCTCAGCTCACTGCAACCTCCACCTCCCAGGCTTAAGTGATTCTTGTGTCTCTCAGCCTCCTGAGTAGCTGGGATTACAGGTTTGTGCCACCAAGCCCAGCTAATTTTTGTATTTTAACAGAGATGGAGGTTTCACAATATTGGCCAGGCTGATCTCCAACTCCTGGCCTCCAGTGATCCACCCACCTTGGCCTCCCAAAGTGCTGGGGTTACAGGTGTGAGCCATAACACCCAGCTGAGAGGTGTTTTTAAAAATATATAGATAGGGTCTTGCTCTGTTGGCCAGACTGAAGGGCAGTTGCCAATCAAAGCATCATAGCTCACTATAAACTCAAACTCCTGGCTTAAATGGTTTTCTTGCCTCAGTCTCCTGAGTAGCTGGGATTACAGGCCTGTGTCACCAGACCCAGCTAATATTTTTATTTTTACTTTTTGTAGAGATGGAGTCTCACTGTGCCCAGGCTGGTCTCAAGCTCCTGGCCTCAAGCAATCCTCCCACCTTGACCTCCCAAAGTGCTGAGATTACAGACCTGAGCCACCATGCCTGGCCCCTTTAAGGGGTTTTAATAAAGAGTGTTACAGGTTTAAAATCTTACTGACAGTAGCCTAGGTTGGATTTTTCCCTGAAATTGTGTCATATGGATCACATTTTGATTTGGTAAGAAAGAGTTTTGTTTTCCAACTCTTCTAGTTCTGAAATTTTCAGGCTTTTTATTTTTCCTCTTAATTCTGTTTGTACCCAAGCCAATTCTTTCATGAACTTATTACTCTCTTGTATCTTATTATGCACAGTCAACAGAAGCCAGCTCATATTTCTACACTTCGCCTCAGAATTCAACTGTACCATTTCATTTGGTACACTTTCTGCCTTACAGATTATCATGAGAGACATTTTACCAACAATTTCACCATCACCTAGCACAGGTCACCATTTTTCAGCTTCGTTTAAGTTTCCTTGAGCCATATATTTTAAGTTTTTGTTAACATAAGCACCTGCTTCTAGATACAAATTCCTGTATCAATCAGCTATCACTGCATAGTAAATCATCCCCAGATTTAGTGGTATGTAATAATAAACGTTTATTATCTTGCTCACAAATCTGCAGATCAGCCTGGGTGCCCTGCTTCAGATTGTGCAGCTTTGGCTGTGATGGCTCGTCTTCTTCCTTGTGCCTGTGGGTCAGCAAGAGTGCCTCTGCCCCACCTGCTACTTTCATTTTGTAGCCAGCTAGCTACCCAACGCATGGGTAGTTCTTCCTATGACAATGGCAAAAGCCCAAGCAAACAAGCCCCATTGCACAGACACATTTTAAGTCTTTGCCCATGTCCCATTTGCTAACATTCCATTGGACAAATCAAATCACATAGCTAAGCCCAGCCAACAAGAATAGGGTGGGAAAGTATGTCTCCTCACAATAGAAAAGAGTGGAGTGAGTATTTTCTGAATGATAATCTGGACTATCATGGGTATGGTAATTTGGGGAAGTTTTACTAGCAATATACATGGAGTATTTGAATGTAGAGGTTGAGTATCCCCTATGTAAAATATTTGGGACCAGCGGTGTTTCAGATTTTAGATTTTTTTCAGATATTAAAATATTTGCATATATAGTCAGGCACCATATAACCATTATTTGGTCAATGGTAGACCACATATACAATGGTGGTCCCATAAGATTATAATAACATATTATAATACTCATATTATAATGATCTGTTGTAATTGCCTACAGTATTCAGTACACTAACATGTTGTACAGGTTTGTAGCCTAGGAGCAATAGGTTATATCATGTAGCTTATGTGTGTAGTAGGCTATGCCATGTAGGTATGTATAAGCTCTATAATGTTTGCACAACAAAGAAATTGCCTAAGAATGCATTTCTTGGAATGTATTTCCATTGTTAAGTGATGCATGACTGTACATAATGAGATATCTTGGAAATGATACCCAAGTCTAAATACAAAATTCATTTATGTTTTATATATACCTTATACACATAGGCTGAAGGTAGTTTTATATAACACTTTGAATAATATTGTGCATGAAACAAAGTTTGTGTACAGTGAAGCCTCAGAAAGCAAAGGTGTCACTATCTCAGCACCTACGTGGACAATCTGTGGTTGTTTGGCATTACTGTCATTCCTGACTCTGAATTTATTTGCTACTGATAAGCAATTATTTTCTTGCACTTATTCTCACAGAAGTACTTAACAGTAAAAAACGTAACGTACCATTAACACAGAGGAAAAAATAAATGTATTCAGAGTAACCAAGCAGCACAGTAGAATCACCAGAATACCTGCATCAGCTGCTAAACAACAGCAGGAACAAATAATGGCAGGCTTTCACTCAGCACCTACAATGCTATGCTTTAATTAAAAGATTATTGTACACAGTATTTTATTTTTTTAGGTAAGAAGAAACATCAGAAGCAGTTGAGGAACCAGGAAGTGAGTCCCCTAGGAATGAGGAAGCATTCTGCTAGACAGCTTTTTAAAATGTTTCCTCTATACGTGAAAAATAAAACCTTGCTTCTGAATGACTTTTGGGTAAACAATGAAATTAAAGCATAGATAAAAAAATTCAATGAAATAAAGGAAAATAGAGGCATAACATACAAAAACCTCTGGGATATGACCAAACAGTGTTAAGAGGAAAGTTTGTGGCACCAAATGCCTAAATCAAGAAATTAGATCTCAATTAGCAACCTAACATTGTACCTAAAGGAACTAGAAAAACAAGAACAAATTAAACCCAAAACTAGAAGAAAAGAAATCACTAAAATCAGAGCTGAAATTGAGACCAAAAAATCCATACAAAGGACCAACAAAAGGAAACGTGGTTTTTTGATAGATAAGCAAGATTGATAGACCACCAACTAGGAAAAGAAAAGAAGATCCAAATAATCACAATCAAGAATGACAAAGGCAACATTACAGATAATCTCACAGAAATACGAAAGACCTGTGGAGACTACTATGAACATCTCTGTGCATGTAAACTAGAAAATCTACAGGAAATGAATAAATTCCTGGAAACACACAACCTCCAAAGATTGAGACAGGGAGAAATTGAAACCCTGAACAAACCAATAATAAGTGACAAAACTGAATCAGGAATAAAAACTTACTAACAAAAAAGCCTTGGACCAAATAGCTTCATAGCTGAATTCTACCAGACATACAAAGAAAAGCTAGTACCAATCCTAATGAAACTATTCCAAAAAGTTGAGGAGGAGGCATTCCTCCCTAACTCATTCTTTGAAAGCAGCATCATCCTGTAACCAAAATCTGGCAAGGACACAACAAAAAAAGAAAACTATAGGCCAATATTCCTGATGAACATAGACACAGAAATCCTCAACAACATACTAGCAAACTGAATCCAATAACACACCAAAAAAAAAATTCATCATGCCAAATACACTTTATTTCTAGGATGCAAGGATGGTTCAATATATGCAAATCAATAAATGTGATTCACCGCATAAACAGAATTAAAAATGAAAACTGTATGATCATCTCAGTAGACATAGAAAAAGCACTGATAAAATTCAACATTGCCTGATGATAAAAACCCTCCAAAAAATAGGCATCAAAGGAACTTACCTCAAAATAATAAGAGTCATCTATGACAAACCTACAGCTAATATCATACTGAATGGGTAAAGGTTGGAAGCATTCTCCCTAAGAAGTGGAACAAGACAAGAATACCCACTTTCACCACTCCTATTCAACATCGTACTGGAAGTCCTAATCAGAGCAATCAGGCAAGAGAAAGCAATAAATATCTAAATAGGAAAAGAGGAAGTCAAATTATCTCTGTTTGCTAATGATATAATTGTATACCTACAAAACTCTAAAGACCCCTCCAAAAGACTCCTATACCTGAGAAATGACTTCAGTAAACTTTCAGAATACAAAATCAATGTACACAAATCAGTAGCATTCCTATATACCAATAATGTTCAAAGCTCAAGCTGAGAACCAAATCAAGAACACAATCCCATTTACAATAGCCGCACACACACAAAAGATATCTAGGAGTACCTTTAACCAAGGAGGTAAAAGATCTCTACAAGGAGAACTAGAAAACACTGATGAAAAAAATCATAGAAGACATAAACAAAAAGAAAAACATTCCATGCTCATGGAATAGAATAATCAATATTGTTAAAATGTCCACACTGCCCAAAGCAATCTACAGATGTAACACAATTTTTATCAAACTGCCAATGTCATTTTTTACAGAATCAGAAAAAAAATTCTAAAATTTATATGGAACAAGAGAAGAACCTGAACATCCAAAGCAATACTAAGCAAAAAGAATAAAGCCAGAGGCACCACATCACCCAACTTCAAACTATACTGTAAGATCACAGTAACCAAAACAGCATGGTATTGGTAAAAAAAAATAGACACATAGACCAATGGAACAAATTAGACAACCCAGAAACAAAGCTGTATATCTACAACCAACTAGTCTTTGACAGAGCCAACAAAAATAAACTATGGGGAAAGGACAACCTATTTAATAAATGATGCTGGAAAAACTAACTAGCCATATGCAGAAGAATGAAACTGGACTCCTTCCTCTCACCATGTAAAAAATTAGCTCAAGATTACATTTGTAATGTAATCTTTCAATGTAAGTTTTACATTTAAAGATGTAAATGTAAGACTTCAATCTGTAAAAAATATTAGAACAAAACCTAGGAAATTCTCTTCTGGCCTAGGCAAAAATTTATGACTAAGACCTCAAAAGCGAATGCAACAAAAACAAAAATGGACAACTGGGACCTAATTAAAGTAAAGAGCTTCTGCAGGGCAAAATAAATTATCAACAGAGTAAACGGACAACCTACAGAATGGAAGACAATATTTGCAAACTATGCATTCCATAAAGCAATAATATTCAGAATCTATAAGGAACTTAAATCAACAAGAAAAAAATCAAATAACTCTATTAAAAAGTGGGCAAAGGACACTAACAGACACTTCTCAAAAGAAGACATACAAACGGCCAAGAAGCATATGAAAAAATGCTCAACATCACTAATCATCAGAGAAATGCAAATTAAAACCACGATGAGTTAGCATCTCACACCAGTCAAAATGGCTCTTATTAAAAAGTAAAAAATAACATGTTGACAAGAATGGGGAGAAAGGGAATGCTTACATACTGTTGGTGGGAATGTAATTTAGTTCAGCCCCTGTGAAAAGCAGTTTAGAAATTCCTCAAAGAACTAAACAAAAAACTACCATTTCACCAGCAATCCTATTATTGGGTATCTACCAAAAGGAAAAGAAATCATTTGTACCAAAAAGGCACCTGCACTCATATGTTTATCACAGCACGATTCACAAAGGCAAGGACATGGAATCAACTTAGGTGCCCATCAATGGTGGACTGGATAAAGCAAATGTGGTATATATACAACATGGAATATTATGTAACCATAAAAACAATGAAATCATGTTCTTTGCAGCAACATGGATGGAGCTGGGGGCCATTATCCTAAGTGAATTAATGCAGAAACAAAAAATCAAATACCACATATTCTCACTTATACGTAGGAGCTAAACAATGGGTACATACAGACGTAAAGATGTAAACAGATTCTGGGGACTCCAAAAGGGAGGAGGGTGAGAGGAGGGAAAAACAATTGAAACATAACTTATTTGGTATTATGTTCACTCTTTGGGTGATGGGATCAATAGAAGCCCAAATCCCAGCATTATATACTATATCCGTGTAATGATACTGCACATGTCATTTCTGAATCTAAAATAAAAAGAATGCTTCCTCTGGAGTTATAAGACTCTCCAATGGTTTCTGTCTTAGAAGTCTAAATGCTGATACCAATAGTTGAACAACAGTACAAGAAGAAATGGTTACCACAGGTCAATATCTCTTATGGCCATGGATGCAAAAGTTCTAAACAAAATATTAGCAAATAACATCCTGTAATGGATTAAAAAGATGATATGTGATGACCAGATCTTGAGTTAGATCTCTTTAATACAAGATTAGTTTAACATTAGACCATCAAGGCCGGGCATGGTGGTTCACAC
>NW_012101576.1:3727231-3728768 GCF_000951045.1 Mandrillus leucophaeus
AGATCATACCACTGCATTCCAGCCTGGGTGACAGAGTGAGACTCCATCTCAAAAAAAAAAAAGAAGAAAAAAAAAAAGAAAGTTAGGTGAGAAATCCTAGAAGATAGAGATCCACAGAGGAATGAACCCTAAAATCTGCACATAAAATCCACCTAACTTTTTGGCTGATCATTAACCATTTCTCTTTGCATAGGGAAAACCCCAGAAGGAAGCGTGACAAATAGGAAAAAAGAAAACAACATGCATACATTGAAGAAAACAGTGGAAGCTGGAAGAATTAAGGAGAGATTTAAGCTTCTGTCACCTGCAGGAGAGACAAAATTTGGAGTTTCAAGTTCAGCATATTTAACAAAAATAATTCTTCAGGGAAAAATAACAAAATTCAGACTCTATACAATTTTTATAATGTCCAGTATCAGTCAATTATCAATACACACGTGCAAGAAATAGAAAAATGTGACAAATAACCAAGATTAAAATAACTCAAAAGACCCTAACTCCAAGATGATGCAGATGTTGCAATTAGAAGACAGAGACTTTAAAGCAGCTATTTTGAATATGTTTAAGAACTTAGAAGATATTTTCATAATGAGCAGATGGGGAATAGAGTTAGGGAAATAAAACCTATAAAAGAGAACAAAATGAAAATTTTAAAGCAGAAAAATACTATAAGTAAAATGAAAAATTCATTAAATGGGTTTAATAGCAGATTGAAGGTGGTAGAGGAAAGTCAATAAACATAAAACTAGAACATGAGAAATTACACAAGCTGAGAAATGGAGAGGAAAATATTAAACAAAAAGAAACAAAGCTTTAGAAACCCATGTAACAATATTAAGCAGTCTAATATATGTGTAACTGGAGACCCAGAAGAACAGACAGAGAATGGGGCAGAAAAAAAAATGTTTGAAGACATATTGGTTGAAAACTACCGAAACAGAATAGATAATTCAAAATAAACCCACAATGATACAGTCAACTGATTTTTCCTAAAGACACTGAAGTAATTCAATAGAAAAAAGTTTTTTGGACCAGAGTGGTGGCTCATGCCTATAATCCCAGCACTTTGGGAGGTCAAGGCGGGTGGATCACTTGAGGTCAGGAGTTTGAGACCAGCCTGGCCAACATGGTGAAACCCCATTTCTACTACAAATACAAAAATTAGCTGGGCATGGTGGTGCATGCCTCCACATGCCTGTAATCCCAGCTACCCAGGAGGCTGAGGCAGAAGAATTGCTTGAACCCAGGAGGCAGAGGTTGCAGTGAGCCTCGATCATGCCACTACACTCCAGCCTGGGTGGCAAAGTGAGACTCCATCTTACAAAAAAAAAAAAAAAAAAGTATTTTCAACTATTGTGCTCAGTCAACTGAATATCTACGTGGGGGAAAAATGAACTCCAAACCCTTACCTCACCATACAAAACAAATAACAAGTAAATGTAAAATTAAATGCTAAAATGTAAAGATTTTTGAAAAAAATGGGAAGATATTTTCTGAAGTTAAAAAATTTCAAGTCAGGCACGGTGGCTCATGCTTG
>NW_012101576.1:3729268-3738222 GCF_000951045.1 Mandrillus leucophaeus
ATAAAACAAAACATTCAACCTCATTAGTGGGTAAATGCTAATTGAAACCATAAGGTAATATTTCATATTCAATAGATTGGCAAAAATTTTAAAGTTTGACTACTTCAAGTTTGGCAAGGAAGTGACTTCAATCAGAACTCTTATACACAGTATGTAAAAATGAAAATTGGTGCCAATTCTTTTAACTTACAATTATCCAGTTTACTTAAGAATACATAAAGCTTTTGACCTAGCAACTCTATTCCTTGATATACACCTAGAGAAACTCTGGTCTATACCACCAGGAGACATGTGTAGGTCCTAATACTCTCTGTGATTAAAAAAATACTAGAAACAATCCAAATGTCCATCAACAATAGAATGGATAATATATTGCTGAATAAATGGGATATTATATACCAGTAGAAATAAATGAACTATAGCAATACACAGATGAATCTCAGGAATATGAAATTGAACAAACAAACAAAAAAGCAAGGCAAAGAAATACACAGTGTAATTCCACTTACATAAAGTTAAAAAACATGCAAGACTAAATAATATATTGTTTAGAAATAAGAATGTATGTCATAAGACAATAAAGAAAAACAGAAGACTGATAAACAGAAAAAAGAGGTTCTAAGAGAATAGGGAAGTAGATGAGAGTGGTGATGAGCACACAGAGAAGTTCCATGATGGGTGATGGGAATATTCTATCTTTCAGACTGGTATATGAGTAGGTGGATGTACAAAAGTATACTGAAGTATATGTATTTAGTCATTTATATTCATTCAGTAGCAAATAAATATGAAAATACATCTCTCTCTAGGTAATGTTCATTGACCTCATGATGTTCACCACACTTCCGGAAGTCGGAAATATGCCGTCTGAATCCCAGCTCATAGACCAGTTTATGCTTCACCCTTGTTCTCATCTTTTAGTCCTGTTTCCTTTTCACAGCCTCCACTCTCCCCTATCAACAGAAAAACACATCCCATGACCAGTATTTGGGCATTATCAGGAAAAATGATAGGAAAGTACTTAAAAATTAACTTAACCTTTTCTCTCCATGTGTTTGTTTTGCAATATGTTTAGTTTTGAGGCTCTCATTAGTGGTTTAGTTGGGTCCTTTATAGAAACTGGCCAGCTAGCACTTGACAACTCATACTAGGATGAAGGCTTTTGACTTAGTGGCCCCAGAGGGTACTCCTTAGCACCATAAGGGTCTTCTTTAGCATACAGCCTCAATAGATAAGGTCTACATAGTAAATAGGGGAGTGAGAAAAAATAATTTATATTAGGAATGTCCTAAGGAAATGTAGGTTATCCTACAAAGGAAATGTAGGTTTTCACTGAAGATCCCTGTTTCATAGATAAAGAAATACAGGGGTTAGAAGATATAAAGGTGTGGTCCTGGATAATGAGTGGGCGAGGAATGTATGTCAAGATGTACTGATAGCAGATATCTGCCTCTTAAAGAGGGTCAGTATGTACCATCCAATTTCATGTCTTCTTAATCATTCCCTCTCCCTGACCCTCCACTGTATGTTTAAACAGGAGAGTCCTCTCTGTCTTCTCTGCACTGGGAGCAGCTCTCCTGCCACAGCCTCTCACCCCCTGAAAATGTATGCCTGCTCCAAGTTCATCTCCACTCTCTCCTTGGTCAAGAGCACTTCACTGCTGCTGAGCCATCCATTATCTGCAGTGGTGTTGAAACGACCAGAGACAATGACAGATGAGAGTCTCAGCAGCTTGGCAGTCTCACATCCCCTTACCTCACTTGTCCCTAGCCACAGCTTCCAAACCAGCGCCATTTCAAGGGACATCAACAGAGCACCCAAGTTCATTGGGGCTGGGACTACCATAGTTGGGGTGGCTGGCACTGGGGCTGGGATTGGGACTGTGTGTGGGAGCCTCCTCATTGGTTATGCCAGGAACCCGTCTCTGAAGCAACAACTCTTCTTCTATGCCATTCTGGGCTTTGCCCTCTGGGAGGCCTTGGGGTTCTTTTGCCTGATGGTGGCCTTTCTCGTCCTCTTCCCCCTGTGAAGGAGCTGGTCTCCACCTCCCATAGCTCTTTCTCCCATGCCTGGTAGGCCCTGTGTGTTCCTTTTCCTATACCTCCTCAGGCAGCCTGGGGAACATGGTTGGCTCAGGGTTTGACAGAGAAAAGATAAATAAATACTGTGTTAATAAGAAAAAAAAAAGTAAACAGGAGAACGAGACCAGCAGGCACCCCTGCTTGGGTACTCAATGATATACTGGTACAGATAGTGGTAAAAAGAAAACAGCAGTGGTGCCAGCGGAGTGGTAGAAAGTGTTAGAAATTATTACCAAGAGTGAGAAGGGGATTGTTCACCCACTACTTTTCTCTGGACTTCTATATCTAGGAGTATGATATTCAAATGAAGAGGAATATAGCAAATATAGCCAAGGAAGAATTAAATCCCAAGAAAGGGATGGGGCATATCAGAGAGAACCTTGATGCCCAAAAGAGTCAGGGTCCTCAGATTCAGTCAGTCACTGGAGTTCTGAAAGGACTTGTGTTGCTGCTTACAAAGCTATTTTCCTACATCTAGGACCAAAAATATCAACTGCCCACACCCAATAAGTGGGAGAACTGCTTTAGTAGAAGTTCACTAGAAAATATTAGGTGTTTTTAGTTGACTGCAAGCTGAAAATAAATCAGGCATAATAAGAAGCACTGGAATGACTCATAATCTTATACTGCTGATGTAAGTGTGATGCTGAGACAAAGAAAGTTGAGTCCCACTCTGTTTATTTTTGGCATTTTAAGAGAAACAGTAATAAGCTCTCGTGTGCTAAAGGAGATAAAGCAGATTGCTGGGAGTACTGAAGACAATGCCACAAGAGGAATAAAAGTGCTGCCTGTGTTTATAACCATGGAAAAAGATAAGCCTTAGCCACGAGGAAGGAGCCCATTAGCTGTCTTCCACTGTTTCAAGCATTGCAAAGTACAAGAGTGATGAGACTTATTCTGCATAGCTTCAGAGGGCAGAACCAAGAACAATGCTTAGAAGTTAAAGGGGAGAAAATTCCATTCAATATCAGAAATCTGACAATCTTAGATTTATATAATGTTGTATAATCCACAAATATGTTCATGTGCATCATCTCACTTTAGGAAGAACTCCTGAACAATTGATGATAGAGTGAGCTGCCAGGCATCTTTAAGCATAGACTAATAAATCCACTAGACTAGATGAACTTGAAGATTGTTTCCAACTCAGGCTGTGAATCAACCTAGAGGTGCTTCTAAGTCAGCTTCTAAACCGAGAGGAAACAGGGAACAAACGCAATAACACCTGCATCAATTCATCCTTGTGTGTCTCAGTTTGTTCTTTTGAAAAAGGCAAAGAAGTGAAAAGATAAGTTTGTCTTTACCCCATGGGGAACTGATTGATTTAGACACCTCATCCTTTAAGATATTCAAGGGGATATTGGCTACCTCTCTTCCTGGGGAATTATGCACTGGGTAAGAAGATGGACCACATGCCCCAGGGTTCCTTCTAACACCAAGATTCTGGGAAAGCTATATTTTATACTTGGCTCTACTACTTTCTACACTGGCTTTGAGAAAGCCTTTTTCACTCTCTGGACCTCAATTATCTTTCCTATTACAGGAGGGTATTGGACTCTGTGACCTTTAAGGTTTTTAGAGAGCTCACATTCTAAAATTATAAGATTTTATAAAGAATATGTGGAAACTTCATCCTGAGTTCTGGTCCTAATGAGATTATGGTGGCAGTGTAGTTTCTCAATCTTTTCAAAACTCCTCCAGAAAACCAAACAGAAAATTAGAAATAGTGTAAAAATATGCATAGATCATATATTTTTAAATATTAGGTGATAGGAAACACCTCTAAATCCTAGAGTACTGCTGTGGTCAAAACCACATATAGCAGTGGCACCTAAAGGCAGTCCGCTGTGGAGTGGTGAAAGCAATTGAGCAGGGTAGAAACACTGGGGTTCAGATGGTGTGAGGTTGCGGGAAACAGGAAAAGAGAGTGGTGGGCTCAATGCAAACCTTTGACAAGCCCTATAAGCTATAGAACCCAAGATCGCCCATGAAGACTCACCCTCAAAAGAAAGCCTAATCTGGAACAAAAATCTGTGTGGACAAGCCTGAGAGTAACTGTGAAGCTACTATTCTGATATGCTCAGAGTTGCAAGTGAAAGCAGGAGCCTGCATATGGCATCACAAGAGACCCAACAGTGAGGCAGTAGAGCAAACCCTTGACGACCACCAAAATATCCAACTAATATCCCTTTCCAGAGGGGAAAACTGCCAGAAGCAGACACATTGAGCCGGGCAGTAATTCTGGTAAGTGGTGTGGGGAGGAGGTTGTGAGCCCGAAGGAACCAGATCCCAGGAAGTCATGTAACAACAAAATAACTTGTCTAAAGGGGAGAGCTCTGGGAAACAGGACTGATGGCAGGAAACCTTCTCAGCTAGGCGTAGACCTGAGAGATGGATGGGATGAAGTATTTTGAGTCCTTCTTAATAACAGGAAAGTTGAAGCTGAGAGAGTGACCCTACTTCATCCCCTGGTCCCCAGTGACCAGGAACTGTCCCTTAATAGTCTAGGAAAAGCCGTTTCATTTAAACAGGGGACACACAGAAAAAAATAGTCTAAGTAATTCAAAGTTATTATTAAAAAAAGGTAATAAGGAAATAAATAACACCAGAAAAAGTGGACACAAAGCAGATGAAAACTGTAACACTCTGTTTCAGAAAAACACCCGAATAAAATTTTTCCTTTGCTTTCACACCACAACAATGAACAAAGAAGCAGCCTTCTGTGGCCAAATTATTCGGGGAGGGGCGGTTTCCCCACTAACAAACAGTGGACACCAACTAATTCAATTCTAATTCACCTCAAATTCACCTCTAGTTCCATTCCCACTCTAGCTACCTGGAGATAGCATCAGATCCCACAGGCGGAGGGCTCAGATCCCAAGAATGCCCCCACCAACACACCCTCATGGCAGACACTCCTTGCTGCAAATCTGAATTTCTGACCTATCGGCTTCAAGTTGGGGTTCCCACAACCCCCTCTGGGTTCGATTAATTTGCTGAAGCAGTTCAGGGAAACACTTAAGTTTACCAGTGTATTATAAAGTATATTACAAGTATATCACTAAAGATCCCTGTTTCATAGATAAGGAAATACAGGGTGTTTTTCCTGTTTCATAGAGAAGGAAATACAGATGAAGAGACGCATAGGTCAAGGCACAGGGGAAGGGGCGCAGAGCTTCCACGTCTTCCCCTGACATAGCACCCTCCAGGAACCTCCACATGTCAACTATTTGGAAGCTCTCTCAGCCCTGTCCTTTTGAGTTTTTATGGTGGCTTCATAACATAAGCATGATGGACAACTATGCAGACATGTGATTGGGCAAAAAGTACATGATCTAAACTCAGAAGGCCTGTCTGCTCAGACTTTTCATTTTTTTTTTTTTTTTGGACTATCTGTACAGCATTCCTTCCTCTAGGGTGTGGGGCAGGACCCGCTCTGAATGAGAGTCTTTTAATCTATAATCAGGTTAGAGTCCTGCCTTGGGCAGGTGAGAGGAGGACAGGAGGTCAAAGAGAGAGACTCTGTTTCTTGAGGCCTGTTTCAGAGGCATGAAGCACCCCACATTATAAATAAACTGTAACCAGAATTATGGAGTCATGATCCAGGAATGGTGGATGAAAACCTATATACGTGTGTTTATATATAAAGTATATAAAATCATAATATCACAAATACAATAGCCAAGTGAGAGAAAATAAATTAAAGAATCAATAGACACTTTGAAAGAATGGTATAAACCAGAAATAGAATAAATAGTTAAATAGCCAATGGCTATGAATTGAGAACTTACATAACTCAGGAAAGTTATTTTTAAAAATACACTAATAAATAAAGACTAATAAGTTGGAACACATGGGGAAAAGATACTATGGAAAAATACAGTGAGAAAAATCAAAAGATAAAAAAGGAAAAATGAAGAAAATCAAATAGAAATAAAGGAAAAGATAAAAATGATTTGAGAGAAAATGAAAGAAGAGAAGACAAGTAAATATAAAGAAACAATGAAAAGAAGGAGGATCTAACAAAACAGTCCCTAAGGAAGGAAAACAAGAATTAAAATTATAAATCAGGAACAGTTTGATGAAATAGAAGTTTTAAGATTTACGCATTTATTTTAACTGGAAAAATCAACACATAACAGTTATCACCAAGGAAATCCTAATAAAATAACTGAATGTTAAAAGTTAGAAAAAACAAAAACAAATTTTTTTTTTTTTTCTATTTGGGAATTCAGACAAAGAGACCAAGTCATTTTAAGAGATAGAAAATCAGATTTGAATTAGACCTCTCAGGTCATGGCTGTAATCCCAGTGCTTTGGGAGGCTGAAGTGGGAGGACCACTTGAGCCCAGGAGTTGGAGGCTGTAGAGAGCTATGATTGTGCCACTCCTCCATCCTGGGTGACACAGTAAGACTCTGTCTCAAAAACAAACACACACAAAAATCAGAATTATCAACAACAACATTTTCTGTTAAAAAAAAATAAGAGAAGGGCTGGGTGTGGTGGCTCATGCCTGGAATCCCAGCACTTTGGGAGGCTGAGGCAGGCGGATCACGAGGTCAGGAGATTGAGACCTTCCTGGCTAACATGGTGAAATCCTGTCTCTACTAAAAATACAAAAAAAAAAAAAAAAAAAAAATAGCCGGGTGTGGTGGTGGGCACCTGTAGTCCCAGCTACTCGGGAGGCTGAGGCAGGAGAATGGCATGAACCCAGGAGGTGGTCACGCCACTGCACTCCAGCCTCGGAGACAGAGCAAGACTCTGTCTTGAAAAACAAAAACAAAAAAAAATAAAAATAAGAGAAATATTTTAAATGATTTCATGAAAAGAAGATGGGAATCAAAGGTTGTATGAGTTAACAGGAAAAAGTCCAGCATTGTGAACTGCAAGAGCTCACGGAATGTTACTCTCATGACCTGTTCCTGAGAAATTTACTGGAGAATGAGCTTCAGACAAGCAATAAATAATTCTAGAAAATTCAGTACAAGTTTTCAGAGATAAGTGTGAATGTATTTAAATGTAAAACAACAACTTGAAATTGGAGATAAGAATTTAAAAAGTGTACTGCTGATGTGTGCTTTGACAATGTCATATAATACAAACTAACAAAAATAGGACAAGAAAGGGTTGAGTAAATGGAAAGAAGAATAATCTTACAGATTGCCTGATATGTGCTAGGTGGGAGCAAGAGGATATTGCTTGAGGCTGACAATGGAAGTAGTTGAAGCTTGACCTGTCTTAAAATTTCTCATTAAGTTAATACTAAAGACAATGGGGATAGTGGGAAGAGAGAAGAGGGGAGAAAAAATGATTATTGGTTGAGATTTTATAGAAGGAATTAGAGTATTAAATAATGATAACCACTAGAATATAAAAAAAGCTTTCTAAATTTCAAAAGAAAGAATAATTATAAAGTAAATCACAAAGTAAAGCACTTTGCATATATATTGTATATGTCTGTGAACATAAAAAGTCATAGACATATGTAAATATGTAAATATTTATGGATACAATGGGCATTTTGGTAGGTCATAAACAATAGGCTGTTAGCAATTTCACATGATTCAACAAACAAATAACATGTAAAACAATATGTCAGAATTGAGAAAAAAAATTGATTATATCAATAAATGTAAATGGACTTTACTTACCTATGAAAGAAAAAAAATTTTGATCTTAACAAAGCAAAATCTAACTCCATGGTGTTACATAAAACATATCAAGGAAAAAAAGTGAATCAGAAAGGCTAAGAGTAAAAATATAGATCAAGACATATCAGTCAAGTAAAATAAAAAGAAGGCAGAGAACATGATCTGAATATCAGAAAAATATAGATTTCATGCCAACAAACATTGAAAGACATGAAGGCCATTTAATGAACCCAAAGAATACAATACACAGTAAAGATGTAATAGTCACTAATATCTTTACAACTTTTACAAACAGAAAATGTAGAATATGAAAGACAGAATGGACAGATACAATTAACAAAAGATTTTTATAACATTTTTTCAAGACAGTGAGATTAAAAAATATTAAGAATATAGAAGGCCTAAAAAAAAAAGGTAGTTCAGATAGCTATATATTGAACTCTGAGTCCCAATAGTAAAGAATACCTTTTTTTCCCTAGTGCTTTTGGTCATTTGTAGACATTTACCATACGTTAGAACACAAAGAAAAACCTCAGTTAATTTTGGAAAATAGACATAATAATCCAGCTCTTTCCCCTCCAAAATTACAGTTAAACCAGAGATAATTGACAAGTTATCAAAACTCTTTCTTAAAGACTCGAGTTAAATGGAAAATACGAAGTAAAATTGTAGAATTTCTAGAAATGTATGTAATAATGAAGATATTATATATTTGAAAAAACTGAGAACTAGTGAAAAAGACTACTATAAACAATGAGAGCAATCCATGCCAAGATGGCCGAATAGGAAGAGCTCCAGCCTCCAGCTCCCAGCGTGAGCGACACAGAAGATGGGTGATTTCTGCATTTCCAACTGAGGTACCAGGTTCATCTCACCAGGGCATGTGGGTGCAGCCCAACAAGTGAGAGCCAAAGCAGGGCAAAGCATCGCCTCACCCAGGAAGTGCAAGGGGGAAGGGAATTCCCTTTCCTAGCCAAGGGAAACCATGACACACAACACCCGGAAAATCAGGTAACTCCTACCCTAATACTGCTCTTTACCAAGGGTCTTAGCAAATGGCACACCAGGAGATTATATTCCACACCTGCCCAGAGGGTCCCACGCCCACAGAGCCTCCCTCATTGCTAGCACAGCAGTCTGAGATCTAACTGCAAGGCAGTAGCAAGGCTGGGGGAGGGGTGCCCGCCATTGCTGAGACTTAAGTAGGTAAATAAAGCCACC